>NC_042292.1:19674942-19721368 GCF_901000725.2 Takifugu rubripes | reverse complement strand
TACATGGTGCGCCACTTCCTGTTGGCTTTCATGTTCATGATGCTGGTCATTATTAGTGAGATTAGTTATCGTTGAGTCCTGACTCTCACTTCAGGAGTGGAGGTAGTCGCTGGTCTGGGCAGTACGCACAGTTCAGCTGACAATAATCAAATTTCAGATTTCAGAGAGCATCTGCGGACCGTGGATCCCTGATGATGGGAAGATTTTCACACATACCATCTCTACATCGGGAAAGATGACCCAAACCAACTGGACTGCCAAGGTGATGATTTTATTTGATCAAAATAACCTTGGACGACACTTCCCTAGCTCAGCCCCGGAATTTGTCTCACAGGTAGTTCTGATCCACGCGGGGTTAACCTCCCTCATCGCTCACATACGAGTGGGCCTCATGCAGGTCGCTCTGGAGGCCAAGAGTGCAGTCCAACCTGCCATCGGTAGGTTCTCTGGGTTCAACGCATTCTTCTGTGCAGACACGTTGTGATGGGTGCATTCCACTTCAGCAGGTTGTGTGTCTATTCAGGAAGTCTCCCAATTCAGCTCGCTTGCTTTTACCTAGCAGATTCTCTCATTTTCCTACTCTAAATCCACCTGAAAGGAGTGTCAACATCTGCTCTAAAACAGGGGTCCACAACAACAGCCTCATGCACCTCTGAACCGAGAACATCATGGTTCATGTGTGGCAACCACAGAATGAATTTTAGCTCCGGTCATTCAGCACTTCTATCTTTTGTGAAATAACCTGTCAGCACAGGTGGGTAGTGAGAAGCTTTTGAAATGACACATGTAGCCAACTAGGCCTGAAATATCAACAAAAAGTACAGTTAAGCTGCTTTATTTCATACTAACCAGTTAAATGGTGCACAAAGGGCCTGTAGGCATTTTGAATATTATTTGGTACGGCAGCATCTCATTTTTACTCTCAAGATACGCAGACACACATGTGGTCATAGTTCTTTGTGGTGAAGACCACCTCGGGTCATCACAGTAGCACTTTTTGCCCCGTGACCAGCTAGCTTCTACGTCCTCTCTTTGTCACATTCAGTGTGTGGTGATGGTGTCTGTGAGGAGGAAGAGCTTTGTTCCACCTGTCCAGCTGACTGCGGAGAATGTCCTATGACCCCAACAACCAAGCTGGCCATCAGTCTGCCCCTCAGCCTGCTCTGCTTCTGCTTCATTCTGACAGCTTTTGTGAGAAGTCAATAGAAGAAATGCTAACAAAAATCTACTAACAGTCCATATTCAAATCTGAACACGATAAATCTGAACATGTCTTCTATAGTGGATGAGGTACCAGAAACAGAAGCTTCTATGGGACGAGAGTTGGATCATTGACTTTGCAACTATAAAACAAGGTAATTTGGGGACTGGCTTCAACTGGCTTCAACTGACTTCAACTAGCATGTGACGAGCTGATTAAGTGTATGTGTGTAGATCAGGAGGCCCGTGTAACGATGGGCAGCATCACGAGTGTCCTCGTGGAGAACAGCAACAGTAACACCAGCTGTGTGACGGCTCTCAGCTCCTACACTGGACAAGCTGGGAACCGAAAAACTCTCTTCACCTGCACTGGGATATAGTAAGAAAACCTGTTTGAAAAGCACCTAAGCACTATGGGTGTCCTGGTCACATTTGGTTTTGAGTGTCTGAAAATACCGAGTACTGATCCAATGCTTTGACGATGCAGTAAAAAAAAAACAAAGAACACTCTCAATTTATCATTCTACAGTGACGGCCAGACTGTGGCCATCAAAAAGATTCAGGCCAAGACCTTCTCGCTCTCCAAAACCATTCGACAGGAAGTCAAACAAGTCAGGTAAGGCAAAGCGATCATGGTCGAGCTCATACAGCCAATGTTCTGACTCCTGCTCCTCCTCCAGGGAGCTTGATCATCCCAACCTGTGTAAATTTATTGGAGGATGTGTGGAGGCGCCTAACGTTGCCATAGTAACAGAATACTGTCCAAAAGGAAGCCTTAACGATGTTCTTCTTAACGAGGAGATCCCACTAAACTGGGGCTTCAGGTACACGGTCAGAACATAATAAAATAACAACAGCATAGCAAATCAAGCTAACACATGTAGGCTGCAGGTTCTCCTTTGCGACAGATATCGCCAGAGGAATGTCATACCTGCACCAGCACAGGATCTGCCACGGTCGACTCAAATCTCTCAACTGTGTTGTGGACGACCGCTGGGTGTGTAAAATTACAGGTAAACACGACAACAAACATGTTCATTTTGATCTAATGTTCTTCATAAATTAAAAGTCAATATTACATGAGAACCAGGAAATCCTAACCCTAACTCTTACCCAGAAGAAAACTTACCACCACGCCCAACAAGAAAAAACACTCCAACATCTCACTTCACCTAGGCCCCCGTACATACACTTACCGAAGAAATACAACAATGCCTCTCAACACCCATACACTCAAAACAACATCCAGCAGCCTCAACACAGACACTGAATGACAGAAATTACTCTTCCACAACACCTCCCTCACAATACCCTCCACATACTGTCATAAACACTACATAGGGGAAACCCAAAACTCCATACACACCTGCCTCTTACAACACCTGTTTAACATGAGGAGAGGTCGACTTGGCACCCCCCTGGTCCAACACTTCCAGGAACATTCGGTCAGCCACCTCATTATCTCGGGGTTGGAGACTAACAACTGCTGGACAGTGGGACAAAGGAGGAGAGTGGAAATAATATGGATTAATAAACTTGGCACAATGACACCAAATGGCCTTAACGACCATCCCTAGAACCCCCCTCCCCAGTCAGCCATCTCGAACAATTTAATATTTTTTTTATAAATCTAACCCATCTCTTTTATTTATTTACTTACTTATTTATCTTACTTCTTGCTTTTATCACACATTATCTACCTATTTATTCATTTACCTATTTATTCTTTTATTTATTTAACTCTCCAAATAGTTTTAATCTAAAATTAGACCCCGCCCCCCATCCACAACTGGTCTTGAGCTCTGATTCCTATTGGAAGGGACTTAGACCCTCCTCGGTCCGATCAGTAGGCCAGTGCAAATAAAGTTTCACTCCAAACCCTGAACCCTAACCCCAACCCTAACCTAACCCTTACCCTAACCCTTACCCTAAACCCTTACCCTAACCTTAACCCTCACCCTAACCCTAACTCTACCCTTACCCTAACCCTTACCCTAACCCTTACCCTAACCTTAACCCTCACCCTAACTCTAACCCTTACCCTAACCCTTACCCTAAACCCTAAACCCTCAACCCTTACCCTAACCTTAACCCTCACCCTCACCCTCACCCTAACCCTCACCCTTACCCTCACCCTAACTCTAACCCTTACCCTTACCCTAACTCTAACCCTAACCCTTACCCTCACCCTAACTCTAACCCTTACCCTTACCCTAACCCTTACCCTAACCTTAACCCTCACCCTAACCCTCACCCTAACTCTAACCCTTACCCTTACCCTAAACCCTAAACCCTTACCCTAACCTTAACCCTCACCCTAACCCTCACCCTAACTCTAACCCTTACCCTAACCCTTACCCTAACCTTAACCCTCACCCTAACCCTCACCCTAACCCTTACCCTAAACCCTTACCCTAACCTTAACCCTCACCCTCACCCTAACCCTCACCCTTACCCTCACCCTAACTCTAACCCTTACCCTTACCCTTACCCTAACTCTAACCCTTACCCTTACCCTTACCCTAACTCTAACCCTAACCCTTACCCTCACCCTAACTCTAACCCTTACCCTCACCCTAACTCTAACCCTTACCCTGACCCATACCCTAACCTTAACCCTCACCCTAACCCTCACTCTAACTCTAACCGTAACCCTAACCCAAAGCCTTACCCTAACCCTCACCCTAACTCTAACTGTAACCCTTACCCTAAGCCTTACCCTTACCCTAACCCTTACCCTAACCCTAACCCTCACCCTAACTCTAACCCTTACCCCTACCCTAACCCTTACCCTAAACCCTTACCCTCACCCTAACTCTAACCCTGACCCTAACCCATACCCTAACCTTAACCCTCACCCTAACCCTTACCCTCACCCTAACTAACTCTAACCCTAACCGTAACCCTAACCCAAAGCCTTACCCTAACCCTTACCCTAACCCTCACCCTAACTCTAACTCTAACTCTAACCCTTACCCTTACCCTAAGCCTTACCCTTACCCTAACCCTAACCCTAAGCAAACAATTGGGTGCATTGTGTCTTCTGTCCTTTTAGATTACGGGCTGAGGACATATCGTAGGGACGATGGGGCCAAGACTCTTTCCACCTATCAGCGGAGACTGGTGGAGGTGTACTTGGCACCTGAATTCAGTAACTCCTACATGGAGCCAACCCTGGCTGGAGATGTGTTCAGGTACCGAACAACTCATGTCGAAGGTGTAGGAAGGCAACACCTGGTAGGACCTGCGGTCCAATATCCCGTCACCTTTTGACCTTTTCAAGTGCCAACAGTCTTTAAACCTCAGTTTACGTGCACAAGTTACCATCAAATAATTTTAGATACAATCTGGACTAACATCTGAACACTCCTTCTTCAGTTATTCCATCATCCTGCTGGAGATCGCCACACGAAGTGACCCTGTCCCTGTAAGTCACACTGACTGGTTGATGGTTCTCCTGGACCACGATCATCACGCTTGTACCTGACCATCCTGTGTCATGGCTGATGCAGGCAGACGAGTCTCACCTGGAAAGTGCCTGGTGTCCACCGTTACCTGAGCTCATCTCCAGTAAAGCTGACAACTCCTGTCCATGTCCAGCTGACTACGCAGAGGTTCTGACACGACCACAACTGCTCCCAGTCCATTTCTGCTTAAATCTCTTCTGGGGAAAAATAATAACAAATTATATACGTCACATTTTTAAATTCAATAATTTTCATTCATTCACTTTTTTATTATATGTGTGTGTGTGGTGTGTGTGTGTGTATTGAAAAAATAATCTCTTCCTCGCCCTCCTGGGCGGTCCCTCCTTCAGACTCGGGTCCTCTACCAGAGGCCTGGGGGTCTGAGGGTTCTGCCCAGGACCTCAGCTGTTCCTAGGACTGTGCTCTTCTGGACAGAGCTCTCTGATGTGGTTCCTGGTATCTGTTGGAGCATCTACTCAGGTTGGGGGTTACTGCCCCTAGTGTCCCGATCACCACTGGGACCACTGTTGCCTTCATGCCCCACGTTCTGTCCATCTCCTCCTTCAGCCCTTGGTAATTCTCCAGCTTCTCCTGTTCCTCCTTCCTGATGTTGCTATCACTCGGGATTGCTACATCCATCACCACCACTGTCTCCTGGTGTTTATCCACCACCACTATGTCAGGCTGGTTGGCCACCACCATCTTGTCAGTCTGGATCTGGAAGTCCCACAGGATCTTGGCCTGCTTGTTCTCCAGCACTTTCGGGGGTGTCTCCCACCTGGTCCCTGGGACCTCCAGCCCATACTCAGTGCAGATGTTCCTGTCCACTATGCCAGCCACCTGGTTATGCCGCTCCATGTATGCCTTGCCTGTTAACATCTTGCACCCTGCTGTGGTCCCAGTAGTGATCGGGACAGGGGCAGTAACCCCCCAAGCTGAGTAGATGCCTCCAACAGATACTAGGAACCACATCAGAGATCTCTGTCCAGAAGAGTGTAGTCCTAGGAACAGCTAAGATCCTGGGCAAAACCCTCAGACTCCCAGGCCTCTGATAGAGGACCTGAGTCTGAAGGAAGGAGGCACCGCCCAGGAGGGAGAGGAAGATATATATATCTATATCTATAGATATAGATATATATAGATCTATATAAACTGCTGAATTCAGATGCCTGACATCTGTCTCCATGAACATGTGCTATTTGAGAGTCTGATGAGAAGTTAGTCATTTTGATGATCCATGTTGCCAACGTGTGTGATGCAGAGCAGTTTCTTTTTAAATAATCATTTTATATCTGATAGACAATATCATCACAGATTAATGAAGAATAACCTAAAATGCCCCGCAGCTGATCCGTCGCTGTCGTGCTCATAACCACGCCCATCGGCCCACCTTTGACCAAATCAAGAAGTTTGTTCAGCGAATCAACCCAGTGAAAGTCAGCCCAGTGGACATGATGATGAGCCTGGTAAAACCTGCTCAAACATGACGTTGACATGATGCAGTGCTGGATGGGCAACGGTCAACTCAGCTGTTGGTCCATAATGACTTCACATACATTCAAATAATGTTCCAGATGGAGAAATATAGCAAACATCTGGAGGTGCTGGTGGCTGAGCGGACGCAGGATCTGATGCATGAGAAACAACGAACAGACAGGCTGCTTTACAGTACGTCAGTCACAGCTGTTGACCACATCTGTCAGGTGCACAGCATGAAGCTGTGCCACATGTTTCTGCTGCAGGTATGCTTCCTAAACAGGTGGCTGACGACCTGCGACAGGGGAAACCGCTGCAGGCTCAGAGTTATGTCAGCGCCAGCGTCTTCTTCAGGTACTCCTCAGTCCCTGTACGACACCTCCGAGTACGAAGGACTGCTGACCTGCCTCTGTGTGTGTGTGTGTGTGTGTGTGTGCGCGCGCACCTGCAGTGATATTGTAGGATTTACACACCTGTCCAGCTGCAGTACCCCATACCAGGTGGTGGAGTTCCTCAACAAGCTGTACACCACCTTCGATGACATCATCGACAACTATGACGTCTACAAGGTGGAGACCATCGGCGACGCCTGTGAGTCACAGGTTCTGATCCCAAACACTGATGCCACTGATCCAGGCATTGTTCACTGTCCTGCCGTGTGCTCCTGTAGACATGGTGGTGTCTGGTGTTCCTCGTGAGAATGGGATTCTCCATGCCTCAGAGATTGCCAGCATGGCGCTGGACCTGGTGGGTGTCTGTTGCACCTTCAGAATCCCTCATCAGCCCAACACGCAGCTGCAGATCCGGGCCGGCATACACTCTGGTATAGCGACACACACTGGCACCCTTTCACCACAGCAAATTTAATGTGTGTTCTTGCCTTAGGTCCGGTGGTAGCAGGTGTTGTCGGGACCAAAATGCCTCGTTACTGCCTCTTTGGAGACACGGTCAACACCGCATCTAGGATGGAATCCACAAGCCTGGGTATGAGCCACCTTAAACACAGTCACGTGTCTTCATAGCCGTTAGACTTCAGCGCTTGGAACCGTGACGAGCCAAGTCCCCACGTTCACAGAAACATGGGTCTGATGTGTTTGCAGCTCTGAGGATCCAGTGCAGCTCCAGCACGTTCTACCTGCTGGAGGAGATCGGAGGATATGTGCTGGAGTGCCGAGGAACGCTGCAGGTCAAGGTGAGCTGCCGCCCTGTCGCCCCCGGGGTACACGAGGAGGACTCCACTTACTCTCTCCAGCTCCCCAACAGGGAAAAGGTGACATGGTGACATACTGGCTCGGAGGGAAGACCACCGATGACTACAAACACGTTACCATGGAGATGGAGCCAGCCACAGAGAGTGGGGAGGGATACTCATCCTTGCCCGGGTTTGTGGAGAACAACCTTCTCAACGCAGCCTGAGCGTTTCATCGTAACGTCGGTCTATGATCAGAACCGCCTAGAAATACTGTAAATCTGTCAGGAATGATCACATTTAGCCGTGTCTTTATTGACTTAGTGTCACTGTCATTTGTGTTTGTGAAAATCTCCTCTGAGAATTCAAATAAATCAAAGGAATAAAATGACATCAAAGCAGCTTCTTCGGTCAGGTCAGATGAATATTCTGAGCAATGAAGACATGAGGCAGTCAACAACACATTTGTATTCTGATGCACTGAACCCAAGCCTGACCTTTAACCTTTAGTGTAACCCAACTCTATCCTGAGACATTCAGACCAGCATCCTCACGTCTCCAAAATGTTCTCAGTCCAAATGCATATTACGGTCCTCACAACAATATGAGTTCCACTCAGGTAACCTGTTGAATATTCTGTTCAATGAATTACTGATGAAGTGATTATTTACCCCAGCATTAATTAGAGAGGCGCTGAAACCTGTGTTAATTAAATGAGTACTCGCCCAATATCATCATTTCCATATGAGAGGACACACATCAAAGGACTAACAACACAGTTTCTGAGCTTCAATTACTGAATACATCAGAGGAAACACACACACACACACAGCTGACGGGGTTGGTGTGTGTCCTCCTACTGTCGGAGCAGTTACTCATAAATAACCGAGGTCATCTTCCCGGCGTTGACGACGGAGGAGGAGTGATGCGTTTGTAACGTCAGAAAACACACTTGGACAGTTTCAGCTGCCGACTGTGAAATAAAGGTGATTATCCAGCAGACAGCAAGTGTGTGTGAAATAAAGGTGATTATCCAGCAGACAGCAACAGTGTGTGTGAAATAAAGGTGGTTATCCAGCAGACAGCAACAGTGTGTGTGAAATAAAGATGGTTATCCAGCAGACAGCAACAGTGTGTGTGAAATAAAGGTGATTATCCAGCAGACAGCAAGTGTGTGTGAAATAAAGATGGTTATCCAGCAGACAGCAAGTGTGTGTGAAATAAAGATGATTATCCAGCAGACAGCAAGTGTGTGAAATAAAGATGATTATCCAGCAGACAGCAAGTGTGTGAAATAAAGATGATTATCCAGCAGACAGCAAGTGTGTGAAATAAAGGTGATTATCCAGCAGACAGCAACAGTGTGTGAAATAAAGATGGTTATCCAGCAGACAGCAACAGTGTGTGTGAAATAAAGATGATTATCCAGCAGACAGCAACAGTGTGTGAAATAAAGATGGTTATCCAGCAGACAGCAAGTGTGTGAAATAAAGGTGATTATCCAGCAGACAGCAAGTGTGTGTGAAATAAAGATGGTTATCCAGCAGACAGCAACAGTGTGTGTGAAATAAAGATGGTTATCCAGCAGACAGCAAGTGTGTGTGAAATAAAGATGATTATCCAGCAGACAGCAAGTGTGTGTGAAATAAAGATGATTATCCAGCAGACAGCAACAGTGTGTGTGAAATAAAGATGGTTATCCAGCAGACAGCAAGTGTGTGTGAAATAAAGATGATTATCCAGCAGACAGCAAGTGTGTGTGAAATAAAGATGATTATCCAGCAGACAGCAACAGTGTGTGTGAAATAAAGATGATTATCCAGCAGACAGCAAGTGTGTGTGAAATAAAGATGATTATCCAGCAGACAGCAACAGTGTGTGTGAAATAAAGATGATTATCCAGCAGACAGCAACAGTGTGTGTGAAATAAAGATGATTATCCAGCAGACAGCAAGTGTGTGTGAAATAAAGATGATTATCCAGCAGACAGCAACAGTGTGTGTGAAATAAAGATGATTATCCAGCAAGTGTGTGTTCAGTGGAAATGCCCTCAGAGTGACACCAGAGCAGAGCAGGTGCTCACTGTTTCAGCAGACCAGCTCCTCATGAAATGACCAAGTCCAAATGATCCACCCGTTATATTTATTTAGAAAACTCAGCCTTGCATCACCGCATGTGTTCCACAACACAACACAATTAACTGTACATTTGTTGCCATTGTGAAGAACAGCTATGACTTTAGCTCCTTCACCTCTATGACCTTAGCTCCTTCACCTCTTTCTCAGCGTGCTTGAACAGTCTGAAAACGCCGCTCCGCAGTTCTCTTCTTTGATGAGGCAAACGCATGAAAATGTCATCGTGAAAAAAGGTCCTCCTCCCATTCCGAATGAAAGTTTTATTCTTCTTACTCTGTCCAGCTCCCCGACTCATTCAACACCTTTTCGTAAGTTTAAGAGGAAAAAAACAAAAGTGAAAAATTAGCGGTAACAAACTGACTAGCTGGTTAGCTTTGCCACACTTGGAGTCGTTCTTTGCGCATGCACGGTGACCAGAAAAATTCAGACGTCATCCGACTGTCTTCCCGGATGGACGATAGACTGAGGTCTATTTTTTTTGTTGCCATGCGATCTACCGATAGTAGCTCGGTTGGGGGCGTTGGTGATCGACGTATTGAGCAGCCCTGGAGCAGGACTGCAGGACACCTTCACGGTCCAGCAGGGATGCACACACTCTCTGAAGGATCTCATCATATTCCTTCATAAAACCTGGCACAGCATCTCTGCCAGGTTGTTTGCAGGTTCTGGTTCTGCTTGTCCCCGGCCCAACAGACACTCCTGGGATGTTAGGGTTCAGTCCTGACCTGAACCGACATGAATGCAGGAGGAGGCGTGAAACACTTCAGCGAGGACATGCGACTCTGGACACGACTGGGAGGTCCGAGTTTAAAACTCACCTGAAAATGCTCTCAGTCCTGCTGGAGGAGGGCCGGCGTTTGCTCCAGAAGCCACCGAGATGCGATCCTGCTGGCGTAGATCACATAAGACCAGGACAGGATCACAACAGCCAGGAAGACCTGATGGACACATGGCTGTTAGAAGCACGTCAGCAGTGTCTCGCTGAAGGTCCTGGGTCGCTGTTCTGACAGACCTCCTTGTGTTCCTCATGACACAGAATAGATCGGGATGGTCCTGCTGTCCCCCACCCACCTCTGCCGAGGCCAGGCTGTGGGGGTGTGTAGTCACCCGTGAGGGGTGTGCAGTCACCCGTGAGGGGTGGGGTGTACAGTCACCCGTGAGGGGTGGGGTGTACAGTCACCCGTGAGGGGTGTGCAGTCACCCGTGAGGGGTGGGGTGTACAGTCACCTGTGAGGGGTGTACAGTCACCCGTGAGGGTTGTACAGTCACCCGTGAGGGGTGGGGTGTACAGTCACCCGTGAGGGGTGTACAGTCACCCGTGAGGGGTGGGGTGTACAGTCACCCGTGAGGGGTGTGCAGTCACCCGTGAGGGGTGTACAGTCACCTGTGAGGGGTGTACAGTCACCCGTGAGGGGTGTGCAGTCACCCGTGAGGGGGGGCAGTCACCCGTGAGGGGTGGGGTGTACAGTCACCCGTGAGGGGTGTGCAGTCACCCGTGAGGGGTGGGGTGTACAGTCACCCGTGAGGGGTGTGCAGTCACCCGTGAGGGGTGTGCAGTCACCCGTGAGGGGTGGGGTGTACAGTCACCCGTGAGGGGTGTGCAGTCACCCGTGAGGGGTGTACAGTCACCCGTGAGGGGTGGGGTGTACAGTCACCTGTGAGGGGTGTGCAGTCACCCGTGAGGGGTGGGGTGTACAGTCACCCGTGAGGGGTGTACAGTCACCCGTGTGGGGTGTACAGTCACCCGTGAGGGGTGTGCAGTCACCCGTGTGGGGTGTACAGTCACCCGTGAGGGGTGTGCAGTCACCCATGTGGGGTGGGGTGTACAGTCACCCGTGAGGGGTGGGGTGTACAGTCACCCGTGAGGGATGTAGTCACCCGTGAGGGGTGTACAGTCACCCGTGAGGGATGTAGTCACCCGTGAGGGATGTAGTCACCCGTGAGGGGTGTGCAGTCACCCGTGTGGGGTGTGCAGTCACCCGTGTGGGGTGTGTATGCAGGTCCCTCATGGTGACATACTTGCACGCTGTAAATAGCTGTCAGCAGATTTTCCTACTGTGAGTTGATCTCCTGGTTGTGTTTCCCTCCCTTTAGACTATTTTTCATGCACATATGATTTAAATAAGAACCCCGGAAACCATCAACCGTGACGAACAGCAAATTGGATCGGACACTTCTGGGTTCTCTGCAAATCTGGTCTGGGTGGCACGAAAGTGACGCTTTACAACGACATTGGGAAACATAGAGAAACACAACATGCATCAAACTGCCGCGACCAGTTTAAATGAGACATTCGACGCGTGTTAAATGTGAGTCTTGCGCTACCGACACTATTAATCTGTTCGCTGTGGTGCGGAGCTCCGCGGCCGCGGCAGACTGACGCCCGGCGGGACCCAACGGGGAGCGGCGGTGGTTCGTGACTGTACCGCTGAATGGATCCGCTCCAGGTTCCGTCTGCTGAACGCCATTGATGAGCTCTTTAGGCTGGTTCTGCTAAAGCTGCTCCATCTTTCCGCCCGGAGCTTTTTCTTCTTCCAGTTTAAACAAAGCTTTCTTTTGCTATTAAATGTCGCCACCCTGTGGCTGGGAGACGAGCTACAAAATTACCACGAGCCCAACAAATTCAATAAAAATGAAAGGAATCAACTAAAACGACTAAACGAATGGCTTATTTTTTGATGCTCAAGCACACCCGCCCACTTCAGTCAAACATGTAACTAAAATGGTTAGAATTCTTTTCGAGTTCTGGCAAGTAATTTATTTTACATGAATTTCGAATCAATTTAAACGTAACCCGACAGCAGGGGGCAGAGCGACGGCTTTTTAGTATCGATTCGGTTGTTTTGGAGAAGCAGAAGAAGAAAATACCACTGTGTTTTCAGCTGTGTTGAGAAGCTACTTTAAGATCCATCAATGTCTTTTTCACCAGGCGTTTCGGTATAAACACGCAGAATTCAGTCGTCTGGAGGCCGATAAGCTGCACATCACGAATGTCACTGACTCTGCGGAATTCTGAGCGGAGGAGGAGAAAAAGAACGGATGAGAAGCTGCCGGGTGGTACTTCTGCTCGGGTATTGACAGCTAACGACAATAGCATGCCCTCGGGCTAATAAAGATACAGAACGGAAGGGATGCGGGGTTCGTTTTGTTAACGAAATGATGAGTTTACAATATGTGAAAGTCCACGCTAAATTGTTTAAAACGTCACTGATAAATGTCAAGTGTCTTCAACGTATCTCAGTTAGCATGTTACCAGTTAGCATTATTAACCCTGTACTGTTAGCCCGCCTTGGTTTTTGCTTTCAATCCTTTGCTGGAATTAAGTCGGTGTTCTGCTGTTCTAATCATAATCTGAGCTGAAATTGTGTCCACTGAAAGATGGCAATCCTGTTCTCCATTTAGGCGATGGCGCCGACTCAAATGAAGCTGCGTCTGCGACGTCGTGGTGCTGCGGCTGGAGATGCTGGCGATGCTGGAGATGCTGCGGCTGGAGCCAGGCAGCCAGAGCACGAGGAGGAGAGGACATGTCAGAGTGCCGCTCGTAGCAGCAGAAGGAAGAACAGCAACAGGGCTTCGGCCGCTGACGCGTCCTCATCGCCTCCCGGTTCCTCCGTGTCGGCGCAGGCAGAAGTGATGATGGCAGAGGACGCTTCGCCTGACTCCAAGTGTCCGATCTGCTTGGACCGATTCAACAACCTGGCCTACTTGGACCGCTGCCTGCATCGCTTCTGCTTTCCGTGTATTCAGGAATGGTCCCACAACAAGGCGGAGTGTCCGCTCTGCAAACAGCCTTTTGCCTCCATTCTGCACTCTGTTCGCGCTGAAGATGACTTTAAAGAGTACACCCTGCAACCGGCGCCAAACAACAGCAGCGTCGCCGCTACCGTTGCCATGGTGGCGGCGATGGCTTCTGCAGCGAGGAGCAACCACCATATGAGGTTAATGTTGCGTCGGCACAGGGGGGGGGATGCTGGGGATCGGAGGAGGAGGAGGGAGAGGAGAGGAAGACGAAGGCCTGGCAGCAGGACAGGAGAGAGGGTGGCCATGGGCGAGTGGTACCTGGATTCGTCTGTCGCTCTTCCTCGTTATGCCTCAGCGTCACCGATCCTCACAGACAGTGACGAGGCCGATGACTTGGATGAGCAGCGGATGAGTGACGGAGCAGACTCGTCAGACGGCGGTGTGATATTTGAGGGCATGATGAGACTGGGGGGTGCGGTGGTTCCTGTGTCCTCCAGTAACCGGGAATCCCGGCGGATGATGATCCAGTTGGCAGCAAGGCGGCGAATGCAGCAGGAAAGTGGGACTGCTCGGCACGTAAGGGAGAGAGAGACCATGGCCTTCCGCCGGGATCTTTACCGCTGTGGCATCCGGGTTAATGGCGTAGCCACGATCAGTAACCAGGGGCAACAGCAGCAGCATGACATCACTGCAGAAAGCTTCCGCCGGAACCCCGAGCTCCTCAACAGGCTTCGGCCGTGGCTGAGGCGGGAGCTCATGGTCCTGTACGGTGCACACGGCTCGCTAGTTGATATCATCCAACGCATCATCATGGCGCGGCTCGCTCGCCACGGTTTGGAAGACACACCCACAATAGAAGATGAACTGCGACCTTTCCTGCTGGCGCGCACTGATCATTTTCTCCACGAACTGGTCAGTTTTGCCCGCTCCCCGCTCAGTCTGGAAACGTATGACCTGCAGGCGGTTTATGAGCCGCCCACTGCCCCCCTGGAACTGGAGGCCATAAGTAGTTCCTCCGACAGTGGATCCATTATTGCCATCTCAGAGGGCGAGGAAGAGCAGGGGCTGTTGGGGGGAGATCAAGACAGGGCAGGATGTGGTGGCAGTGACGTCATCCAAACCCGAAACAACCTCAGCCAATCAGCATGGGATGATGAGACTCCAGGCCCCTCCTACTCTGCTGCAGAGCCCTCTTGCTCGCTCTCCTCGCTGTCGTTCAGCCCCACCCGGCCTGAGGTGGGCCAGGAAGATGAAGGTGAGAGGGAGGAGGAGGAGGAGGAGGAGTGTCTGATTGTTGGCTACAAGAAGCCAATTGCAGAGCGGACGCCAGAGCTGGTGCAGCTCTCCTCTGACAGTGAGGAGGAGGAGCCGGAGCAGGAGAAAAAGGAGGAAGACAAGCTTCCGGTCTCTCCCAGTACCACTGCTCCCTTGCCCACAATCCCCCCCTCCACATCAGGGATGTGCCGAAACGAGCAGGAGGAGGAGTCGAAGCAAAAGGCTGCGGAGGTGTGTGAGCAGACCTTCTGTTCAGAAAGTAGCAGGAAGTCTTTGGGCGACCCTGGCGGGCGGGGGCACGGAGCAGAGGGCAGGAGAGGACAGAGAGGTGTGAAGGAGCAGCAGAGGAGACGGAGCGGCACGCTCTCCAACCCAAATCGCTGCCTATATCCTGCCATGATGCGCCGCCGCTCCTCCTCCCCATTTCAATCAAGCGCAGAGTCCAGCCCCCCCGACTCCAGCTGGGAGTACAGCTGTTCCCAGGTGTCTCCTCTGACTTCCTCTGCCTCATCTCCCTCCCGTGTTTCCTGGTCTTCCTCGCCACCCCGCTCTTCCCCACACCTAACAGTGCAGGGCCCCCCCACGTCCGCGGCCACCCCGCGCGAGTGTCCAGAGAAACCAGGCGGAAAGAGGAAATACAAGAGTCGCCATCTGGACAGCAATAGCGAGGACCCTTCGTGGAAGCCGAAGAGCCGCAGCAGCCATCGCCGGGAGAGGCGGAAGGAACGCAAGAAGAAGGAGAGGAGGAGGAGGCGAAGGGAGGAAGGGAGGAAAGGAGACAAGTCCCAGCGGCCCAGTCAGGGAGGCGGGTGAGGATTCACTTCTTCTCGTTCACGCCTACGAGAGCTCAAAGATGAAGTCAATTCTGGAGCTTCATAGCATGTCCCTGAAGGTCTCCTTCATCCAGGCGATGGTGCCGTGTGAAGGTCCAGCAGAGAGTCAACTGGGCTGTTTTACCTGTAGTGCCACTAGCTCCCACTTAGCCCTCAGAACTGAGTAGAGATCTTCCACTTTCTGTCAGCGGTCCGGTTGCCTCTCTACCGGTTCTGACTGGAGTTTAGAAGAAGATGAGTGCAACACAAAGTAGAGTTGAGTCAGACAGAAGAACTAAAAGGTTCCTCCTGTCCTCAGTGTTCTTTTGAAAAAAAGTTCCTTTTAACCAGTTAGTTCCAAAGAGAGAGGTCCACTTTAAGCCACTTCAGGTCGCCACCTCATGTCCTGTCTTCTGTCCAACAGCAGGAGGTCCAGAGAAGACCGCAGTCCCAGCGTGGAGATTATTTATGAGGGTTCTGTTGGCTCCAATGCTACCCACAAACGACGCAGGAAAGAGGACCATAGGAGACCGCGCGGCAGGTAAACTCACAAAGGCTCTCAAACTGCACCTTTTTCCAAATGAAGTCGAGTCCTGTGACTTTTATATTGAAAAGCTGATCAAAAGGAAAGTTCCACAGGAAACCAGCAGAGGGCGTCATCAGGCTTCAATCGGAAACAGCATTTGGTGACGCTGATTATTTGTTGGCTGGATGTTTCCCTGCAGGTCTCCTGTCATCATCACCATCCACAGCGATGGCAGCCAGGATGGGGCCGACGGCGGCAGTCTGCTCAGCAGCCAGCAGACTCTGGATGTGTCTCACCTTCTCCCTCTTCCCATGGTGCTTCCTGATGGCGTCCATCAAACAGCGAATGCAGAAGGTGGAGAACTTCCTGTCGATATGTTGAACCAGGAGTTCCACGGTTCGGATCAGGAGCCCCCTGGTCAAACTCAGGGCAGCAGCGATCACGACGTGGATGTAGAGACGGTGGAGGGGAACGATTTCCTGTCCGGATCGGAGGAAGCTAAAAGGTCAGAGGTCGTGGACGTGGACAGCAGCTCTCAGCCGGCTGGACAGAGCCACGCCGAGGTCTCCGACAGCCATCTTCTGGCGTCCATCCTCGGTGAGCTCCAGGTCGTCGCGCAGCCTAAATGTAGCTTTTCATCCAGTTGTGAGGGGCATCCCAGTAGCGTCACCCCTGCGTGTGACCAGGGCCCAGAGCTGAGCCAGGCCACGCCAGACCTCCCCCCCCTCCTCAAACAGGTCAGCCCCGTCAGGTCCTACAGCAGGAACACTCCTCCACCCTTGAAGCGGAGCGACGCTCCGAGCCCGCGCCCGCGGCATCCCGATGCCGGGACCCGTTGGTCTGCGCCTGGGTCCTCCTCTCAGGCTGCCTCCGTAAGTGCCGGTTGCTTTCAAGACCACAGCTTCTTGTCTTCAGAGTGGCAGCCTGAGAGGAGGGAGATGTTTTCTGCTGCCCGCCGTGCGCCTGCTGACCTGCTGTGGGACAGTTCTGCGTCTACCGTCGGTTTCCCTCCAGCAGCCTGTGGGGACGCACCAGCTCGCAGCCACAGGAATGTGGACCTATCTGCACCCTGTGGTGCTGCGGGGTCCTCAGGAGTCAACCACAGCCATATAGTATCAGATGACTTGGTTCCTCCCCTTGAATGTGGGCCGGACGCTCACCCCTCACCTGCTGAAGTCAACGCTCCAGCACAAGCTAGCTCTTTGCTAATTATGGCCGCCAACCTTAGATGCGTTTCTTCTGACATAAGCTCTCAGAATCCCTCCGGTTCAGCCTCAGGAGACCTCAGAGACGCATCGTCACTGGGCCACGAGGAGCCGCCTCCTGCTGCTTTCCAGCAGACCACCGGTTTGAAGCGCAGCGCTGCTCCATTGGCCCATCACACAGCCTTATCTTCAGCTGCCTCCAGCTCAGCGAGCACCGACGCCCGCCCAGACCTGCTCGCTGACCCTCAGGACTCTCCGCCTGCCGTCCAATTCCACTGAAGGAAAAAGGTGTGGCGACCAACGCCCGATCAGAAGTCTGCTTCTTTTTGAAGTCTTTACTGGACGACCTGGGATCATTTCTGCCTGAGCCACTTTCATTAAAGTGTTTCTGAGATTCCACTTTTGATTGATCCATCTTCTGACGCGCATCAACTTTGTGTTTTAATGTCTGATGGTTCCATTTTCTGAGATGGCTTTAGTAAAATAATGATTCACAAAGTTTGGCTTTTCTGAATCCACCAAACTCACTGATCACCACATCAAGTCAAAAGGTCCATTTGTCTCGTTTGGGTCGACATCGTCTCGTGAACTGCAGAACATTCATCCAGAATTAACAAAAGGAACAGCTGATGACATCAGCAGGGTGAGGGTCAGGGTTAGAGGGTCAGGGTTAGAGGGTCAGGGTTAGGGGGTTAGGGTGAGAGGGTCAGGGTTAGGGTTAGAGGTTAGGGTTAGAGGGTCAGAGGGTTAGGGTTAGAGCGTCAGGGTTAGAGGGTTAGAGGGTCAGGGTTAGAGGGTTAGGGTCAGGGTGAGAGGGTCAGGGTTAGAGGGTTAGGGTCAGGGTTAGGGGGTTAGGGTTAGAGGGTCAGGGTTAGGGTTAGAGGTTAGGGTTAGAGGGTCAGAGGGTTAGGGTTAGAGCGTCAGGGTTAGAGGGTTAGAGGTTAGGGTTAGAGGGTTAGGGTCAGGGTGAGAGGGTCAGGGTTAGAGGGTTAGAGGTTAGGGTTAGCCCCTTGGCTCTGCGGGTGGTTAGGGTTAGCCCCTTGGCTCTGCGGGTGGTTAGGGTTAGCCCCTTGGCTCTGCGGGTGGTTAGGATTAGGGTTAGCCCCTTGGCTCTGCGGGTGGTTAGGGTTAGGGTTAGCCCCTTGGCTCTGCGGGTGGTTAGGGTTAGGATTAGCACCTTGGCTCTGCGGGTGGTTAGGGTTAGGGTTAGGATTAGCACCTTGGCTCTGCGGGTGGTTAGGGTTAGGGTTAGGGTTAGCCCCTTGGCTCTGCGGGTGGTTAGGATTAGGGTTAGCCCCTTGGCTCTGCGGGTGGTTAGGGTTAGGGTTAGGGTTAGCCCCTTGGCTCTGCGGGTGGTTAGGATTAGGGTTAGCCCCTTGGCTCTGCGGGTGGTTAGGGTTAGGGTTAGCCCCTTGGCTCTGCGGGTGGTTAGGATTAGGATTAGCCCCTTGGCTCTGCGGGTGGTTAGGGTTAGGGTTAGGGTTAGCCCCTTGGCTCTGCGGGTGGTTAGGATTAGGGTTAGCCCCTTGGCTCTGCGGGTGGTTAGGGTTAGGGTTAGCCCCTTGGCTCTGCGGGTGGTTAGGGTTAGGGTTAGGATTAGCACCTTGGCTCTGCGGGTGGTTAGGGTTAGGATTAGGATTAGCACCTTGGCTCTGCGGGTGGTTAGGGTTAGGATTAGGGTTAGCCCCTTGGCTCTGCGGGTGGTTAGGGTTAGGATTAGCACCTTGGCTCTGCGGGTTAGGGTTAGGGTTAGGATTAGCACCTTGGCTCTGCGGGTGGTTAGGGTTAGGATTAGGGTTAGCACCTTGGCTCTGCGGGTTAGGGTTAGGATTAGCACCTTGGCTCTGCGGGTGGTCTGGCGAGGCCATGCTGTGCTTTATATGAAGCTGTTGCAGAACTTGAGCAAACACTCAATGTAAAATGTGACCCTTGATCAATCCCTATGATTTTGGGAATCCCAACGACATGAATCGACCGATGGCCTTCACAACAGATGGGGCAGTGATTGTGTAACTCTCGTTGACTGACACAGTTGACAAAGGAACAACCTGACTTGGGCCGGGGCTGAGGGCCCACGCAGGTGCTCAAATGGTGGTGGGTACCCAGTACTGCCACTATTGGCTACAGCAGAGCAGGCTTTGATTACATTTTTAATTAAATGGAACTAATTACTTTAAAATTGGCCAGAGAAAATGCTGCAGCACCCGATAGTTTTTTCACACCCATATGTCCAGCAACATCACCACGAGGGATTGCTGGTATATTTGAATGGCAGGATCACCTGCACCACAGGGTGCTTCGAATGCTTCTCCATGAGGAGCCCGAAGCCTAAAGTGGACTCTACCTCAACTGGAATCTTCTGGTCATCACCAACTACTGTCCCAAAGCCGTGAGACACAAACGGAGCACATCTGGTTTAAGGTGCATCTGAAATGGAGCCTTCAGCTCTGCTCAAACAAGGGTTTAGGACCAGTTTCAGCTGGATATTTAAGCTTTTCCTCTCAGCAAAAGACACTTTCCTGATGGCAGTAGTCCCACCCATTCCCATCCTTGACCACCAACATGCTGTTGCAGCTTAGAAGATGGAGTCTTTGTGGAATCTCGCTCCCCAAAGACTCGCTTGTGTGTCAACACACACTTGTCTGCCGGCACAGATTTCTGTTCATTCATATATGTTGCGATTTAATCTGGCACAGGCCGTTTAAACTGTTCCAGAACAACGAGATCACAAAGTTCCTCAAGTGGTTTCAGAGCAGATGAGAAGCACCAGCGATTAAAGTCAGAAATTCAAATCCCGTGAAAATTCCACACGCGTTTGTTTACCTGTTTATTGCCAGCCGCTAAAGCGTTAGCAATCCGCTTCGGGAACCAGCTCATTTGCCTCCACAACAGCAGCTTTTACTGCTCCGTCATCTTCACGCTGCACCGACCACGACTCTCTGCTTTACCTGTAAAGACAAATAAAGTTTGTCCTTCGCCAGCTGCTTGAATCAGCAACACGTTCAAACATGCACAAAAGTCTCAACCTCCTCATCAAACGTGGGTTCCGAGCTCAGGTTACCGACAAGGTCCAAACTCAGCAGTAATTCCTTCATTGAAGAGCTGCAGACATGGAACCTTCCTGGACCATTGCTCATTTTGGACTTCTAACTCTAATGGCACTTGTTCTCTTTTATACTTCAATCTTTTCATGGTCTATTTTCAAAAGCAAGAGTTCTTATTGTTGTTCAAATGTTAAAGTGCGACCTTACCTTCCCCACGTTCTTGCAGGTGAGGTTCTCCACCTCATACTGCTGAGCAACCCAAACTAAATGTTCCCTGGTGGACTAATTCATAAGAGGGAGACTGAACAACCTGTCAGGATGTCAGCCGAGGCCCCCAGTGACCCTGAATGTGAACCGGAGCCGACACGCTGATGAGGAAATACGAGAACTCTAGAAACCTGGAAATGAATATTAGCAAAAGTTGAATGGACGAGCCCCCATTTTGACACAGTCCTGCAACAAGGAAGGACAATTTTGTGGAGACCAGGCACAATGTTTCAAAATGAAACATTTATTATTTTAAATTTAATTTATTGAGGTAGTGAAGCTACGTTCCACTAACCGACCCCAAGGCGCTCCAGAGAGACAACGGCATATTTCAAGGGAGCCGTCAGGCCAGCTCTCAACCGTCAAGGCTAATGAGCCGAAACAGGAAACAGGAAACAGGAAACAGGTCCTGAGTGAGGCGGCACCAACAGTGTCTCCAAGTCTGAGGGTTGTTTGTCCAAACAGGTCTTGGGTTCCAGGTGCTGCCAGAAAAAGGGTTTTCCTGTTGATCAGATTCCGGATTCTTGATTGAAGCAGCTGCTGATGTGGCACCGAGTCGGTGGCTCAGTGGCTCGGTTGGTGGGTCGGTCGGTGGGTCGGTGGGTCGGTGAGTCGGTCGGTGGGTCGGTGAGTCGGTCGGTGAGTCGGTCGGTGGGTCGGTCGGTGGGTCGGTCGGTGAGTCGGTGGGTCGGTCGGTGAGTCGGTGAGTTGATCGGTGGGTCGGTCGGTGGGTCGGTCGGTGAGTCGGTGGGTCGGTGAGTCGGTGGGTCGGTCGGTGAGTCGGTGAGTTGATCGGTGGGTCGGTCGGTGAGTCGGTCGGTGGGTCGGTCGGTGGGTCGGTCGGTGAGTCGGTGGGTCGGTGAGTCGGTGGGTCGGTCGGTGAGTCGGTGAGTTGATCGGTGGGTCGGTCGGTGGGTCGGTGAGTCGGTGGGTCGGTGAGTTGGTCGGTGAGTTGGTCGGTGGGTCGGTGAGTCGGTCGGTGAGTCGGTGGGTCGGTGAGTCGGTGGGTCGGTCGGTGGGTCGGTGAGTCGGTCGGTCGGTGGGTTGGTCGGTGGGTCGGTGAGTTGATCGGTGGGTCGGTCGGTGAGTCGGTGGGTCGGTCGGTGGGTCGGTGAGTCGGTGAGTTGATCGGTGGGTCGGTCGGTGGGTCGGTGGGTCGGTGAGTCGGTGAGTTGGTCGGTGAGTCGGTGGGTCGGTGAGTCGATCGGTGGGTCGGTCGGTGGGTCGGTGGGTCGGTGAGTCGGTGAGTTGGTCGGTGAGTCGGTGGGTCGGTGAGTCGGTGAGTTGGTCGGTGAGTCGGTGGGTCGGTGAGTCGGTCAGTGAGTCGATCGGTGGGTCGGTGAGTCGGTGGGTCGGTGAGTTGGTCGGTGGGTGGAGAAAAGCTACACAAGGCTGTGATGGAACACATGAGCTGGAGCACACACACACACGCGCACACACACACGCACATACTCACACACACACACACACACACACACATGACATTTGCCACCTTAAGTCTTGATCAATGTCCACCTGCTCAATGCGCCGACCGAGATTGACTTGATTGATTGATTGATTGATTGATTGACCTCTAACCCTTGATTGACCTGGGCTCCACCAGCATCTCACCGGTTCTCAAAGCTGTCCACCCCATGTCCCAGAACCCCCATGTCCACCCTGAGGGGTCCCAGAAGGAAGGGGTGGTCCACTTGCTGTGGCCCGTCTCACAGAAACTGCTTCATTAGTCTAATAATCCCAATAGGGAGGTAATTGGACTTGGTTCTGCACAGTTGTGTCCTCAGGTCCGAGAGGTTTCTTCAGTTTTAAACCAACTGGTGAATCCCAGAGTTCTATAAACTGTACTGCTTTGCTGAATGCTGTCCTTGGTGGTAATCAGCATCAGTAAAGGGGGGGGGGGGTCATCCTGGTCCTCATGGGATGGTGAGTGTGACCCATTGTGACCTTGGCTGGGGAGGGATCCCAGTACAGCACTGGGAGCAGCAGCTGGTGTCTCAGCCTCCTCTGTTCAGTGAAGCTTGTTCCAGTTGACCAAAGATCCTCCGGTTGTCTTCAGAGGAGTGTCCCACCTCTTCTGGGGGTGTGGAGGCTGAATCCTGTCCTGTACAGGGACACCTGTACAGTAGCTGTTTGAAGATCTCCTTCCAGCTGGTGCAGCTTCTGAATTCAGGCCCGAGGCTGTTGGTGCTGAGGACCCTCCAGCTGGTACCAGAGTCTTCTCAGTGGTTTGGGCTCAGGCCTCCTCCAGCAGACCTTCAGGATGGATCAGACCTTCAGGTTCTGACACTCACTGGCAGCAAAAACATGTTCCCCGACTCACGTCGCCACATTCTACAACACAGATGGAGAGCCATTGTTAGCACTGTTGCCAGGCAACATGGCTGCACTGTTGTCAAGGACAACACACAGAGGTTCCATCTTCTCACTGTGGCTTTTCACACAAACACGACAACATTTTGTCTCATGCCAGCTCTCACTTTCTGCCTTACACACAAACACACACAGACACACAAACGCATAGTCACACACATGCAAAAACACACATACAGACACACAAACAGAAACACACACACGCATGCGCGTACACACACAAAGGCACTGGCACACAAAACCCGAGACACATACAAACGCACATATACACCCACATACGTACACACAACACACACAGACAGAAACATGCGCAAAAACACACGCAAAAACACGCAGACACACAAACATGAACACACACATAAATGCACACAGACAAACACAAACACACACACACACACAGGTATGACGCAATCACCTGACATCACAGCCGCTCGTCTTTGAAATTCTTTATTAAGTCTCAGAACTGGAGACAGAAAACCAAACACTGATGCCCCCCCACCCCACCACCACAACTACCACTAGCGCCGCCCCAGTGGTAAAAGAAAGTCATGTGTTTATTTGCAGCAGCATTTTTTTCAGGAAACCGGGTGTGGACATAGAAAAGGTGGGCGAACATGCACGTGAGGACCCGCTGAAGTCGTCACTTCCTGTCTTCCTCAGTTTTGTGCTTCTCGTTTGCAACAAAACTCACCAAAGTTTCTCATAAAGATTAAAGGAATATTTGAATCATTAAAAATAAATGTCACCACCAACCTAACGGCAGAAGAAGGTGGACGCTCCCTGGACTTTGCCTGCCAACAGACAGGCAGCGTCTTCCCTGCTGGAGGCCTGGAGAAGGTCAGGGTTCACCCTCTGGGGATCATCAACATGTCAATCAAGTTTCTCTCGTGTTTGAAGACTTTTCTGGGCTTCACATATTCACAGAATTTGACAAACATTGTTTCTTAAGCACGTGGCAAGTCTTCATGAAGAAGAAAGAGACTCCAAAATGATCTCTGAAAGAGTCCCAACAACCCTAAATGCCCCAGGTCAGAGGTCATCAACAGACGTGCTGCATGTGTGCATGTGTGTGTGCATGTGTGTGTGCATGTGAGACAGGGTGGGCATATTAAAAGGTGTGACCAGGCCTGACACCATCACTGAGGGTCCATCCTGATGTTCCAGGTCAGTCTGAAGACGTTCTTCTGTTCCAGTGATCCAACAGATAAACTGGTTCTGAAAACTCTGCCAGACCTTTTAGACCAAACGGGTTCTTGGTTCTTGGTAGCAAGTGCTGGTTTGAGCTTTTGTCTGGTAAAAAATGATACTTATGACAGCTGCATATATGTTCCTCTGAAACCAGACCTTCTGGTTTGGGAGCCAGTTCCTCAGCAGATGCTGGTTCCCAACTGCCCCAGACTTGCCGGTCAGGAACCAGGACATAGTCACGGGACATAAAACCCATCAGCGTCCACCAGACAAAAAATGAGTTCAGATTGTTTCAATTGTGCTTTTACTGGAAGTTCCAGTTGGACCCGAATGTCCCATCAAGAGATCCTCAGAAGTTATTCCCACCAAGCTGGTTTTAGTCCTCTGGACCACAGCTGCACCTCCAAGTCTGGACCTGATTTTAAAACAGGCAAATCAGAACTGGGCAGAGACGATGGTGATAAATGAGCTGATGTCCACATCTGCAGAGAGTCATCTGTGTCCAGGAGGAACTCCATCAGGTCGGGGCTTTACATTCAGGAGCGTTCACAAGGGCAGGAGCTGCAGTTGAAGCCACCATCTCCTGATTGGCTGGGACAGAAATGGGTTTGACTTGGAGGCCTGGTCAGACCGAGACGATGCTTCTACGTGCACGTGGGAACAGGGCTGCAGTGACAGACTGGACCAGTCTCAGGCCCTGTAGATGTGGCTGCTCCAACACTGGTGGCACCAGGAACCTGCTGCTGATGCTCCAGAACCATCCAACTGTATTTAGAAAAGGACAGGATGGGAACCATGCTGGAACCAGCTGAACACCTTTGACTGGCTCCATTACACGTACAAAAATACACGTTTAGTCCTTAAACTGGAACTCTAATGGAAAAACAACTGTGCCCTGAGAACTTCCTGCTCAAATCCAGACAGACGTAAAGGTGTTTACCTTCACCATCACACAGAAGAACAAATAAGACCTAAATACAGAGAAACGCGCAAATCACCGTCTCAGCTGCTGAGAGTGGTCAAAAGCAGAACTTTTCAGAACATCTCAGTTCAGGTGCCTTCTGAAGGAGGAGCTGGAGCGGAAGTGCTGTCCTACGGGGTCCATGTTCAGCAGTCAACTGAGGTCACGTTTAAAAAGTTCTTTACTTTGAGGTCAAGTCATCGTCCATTTGTGGCCAAACTGAGACAGTTCACACAGAAGCAGTGGTGGTCCACTCCAGACCTGGAGCTTTTAGATGGGACCACAAGGAACTGGTCTGGCACCAACTCTTCCATCAGGCTGAGTGGACAAAACACAGTATGGATTAGTAAAGCTCAAGGGAGGGTAAATCAACCGAAATCTTGACATGAAATATTTTGACTGATATGGTCCAGCAGGATCACTAACACAGCTGCTTGGTCTTGATCATGTCTCACACCCTTTTCTCCAGACTGCTCAGTTTGGTCTGATGTCCAGCTCTGGGAATTGTTCTGGTTGTCCCAAACTTCCTAAATTTCAGAATGATGGAGCCACAGTGGTTTGAGAACCTTCAGCACAGCAGATATTTGTCTGTAGCCTCCTCCAGAGCTCAGCCTGGATGCAGTCGAGGCTGAGCTCTTCTGACCTCAGGTTTTGGTTTTTCCTGTCATACTATCAGTGGTTAACTAAACCAGTCAGCGGCTCCAACCAAGCTGCAGAAACATCTCACAGACAGTTGGAAGCCCCCAGAGCCCAATTTAAGTGTCAGAGCAAAGAGTCTGAACACTAAGGTCAGGTCAACATTTGGAAATGTTCTGACTGACCAGTTAATGTGTCACCTGGTCGTTTCACAAGTTTAACTACTTTTACGGAATTTATGATATTGTGACAAAAATAAGATGAACTTTATGCTTGTGTGGTTTTTCTCTAATGTTCCGTCAAAGGGCTAATGTCTGTTGATGTCTACGAACACGTCGTAGAACACGTGTGACATGTAGAACACGTCTGACATGAACACATCTGACATGTAGAACATGTCATATATGTGGAACACGTGTGACATGTAGAACACATCTGACATGTAGAACACATCTGACATGTAGAACACATCTGACATGTAGAACACGTCTGACGTGTAGAACACGTCTGACATGTAGAACACGTGTGACATGTAGGACACGTGTGACATGTAGAACACGTCTGACATGAAGAACACATCTGACATGTAGAACACATCTGACATGTAGAACACGTGTGACATGTAGAACACGTCTGACATGAAGAACACATCTGACATGTAGAACACATCTGACATGTAGAACACGTGTGACATGTGGAACACGTCTGACATGAAGAACACATCTGACATGTAGAACACATCTGACATGTAGAACACGTGTGACATGTAGAACACGTCTGACATGTAGAACACATCTGACATGTAGAACACATCTGACATGTAGAACACGTGTGACATGCAGGACACGTCTGACATGTAGAACACGTCTGACATGTAGAACACGTGTGACATGTAGGACACGTGTGACATGCAGGACACATGTGACATGTAGGACACGTATGACATGTAGAACACGTCTGACATGTAGAACACGTGTGACATGTAGGACACGTGTGACATGTAGAACACGTCTGACATGTAAAACACGTGTGACATGTAGAACACGTCTGACATGTAGGAAACGTGTGACATGTAGAACACGTGTGACATGTAGGACACATGTGACATGTAGAACACGTCTGACATGTAGGACACGTGTGACATGTAGAACACGTCTGACATGTAGAACACAGGTGACATGTAGAACAAGTGTAGAACATGTAAAACATGTCACACTTGTTCTACGACCGCAGGAAAACACCAGATTTCCCATGTTGAGGTCGTGAAGCGTCCCGGACACCAGATCACCAATCTTTGATGATGTCACACAACAAGGGGTGAAGACCTTTGTTCTGTGGTCCCAAAGAATCAGATGTGACTGTAAATATTTGTCTGCAATGTGTCTGTTGGGTCAAAGTCAGGCTAAATTCAAGTCGTCAGATTCTGGCATTAGTGGCGTCACATAAATGTAGCATCTTTAAAATAAAATACAAAAGTGCTGCATGTTGTCCTCACAGCTGAGTTTCTATGAGTTTACCTGCAAACGTGTTGAAAGAACATGCAACTGTGGCATTGTCAATTTCTGATTGGCCGGTGAGCACTTCCTGTGACCAAGGCACCTCCTGTTTGGTCATTATTGCAGAATTGGTGGGTTTGGAGTCTTTAATCATCGTCCACACAGTATGAAATCATCGTCCAGAATCCGGTTCCATTCCAGAATTTCTAGTCATTGTTTTGAAATGATCCCAACCTGATGTGTAATTTGTTTGTGATGGTAACTTCCTGTTTTGCCTTCGGTGAACCTCTGGAGGAGGAGCTAGAAGAACCATCGGAATGCCTCACCAGTGGGGACAGAGGGGGGGCGCTAATGAGAGAAGACACAAGAAAAAATGAGGACATTCACCAACATCAACACCTGAAGCTGAGTCTGCACACAACCAAAAGTTCATTTCAAAAGAGACAGACAGGTGTTAGAGATAGACAGGTGTTAGAGACAGACAGGTGTTGGAGAGACAGACAGGTGTCAGAGACAGACAGGTGTTGGAGACAGACAGGTGTTGGAGAGACAGACAGGTGCTAGAGATAGACAGGTGTTAGAGAGACAGACAGGTGTTGGAGACAGACAGGTGTTAGAGAGACAGACAGGTGTTGGAGATAGACAGGTGTTGGAGATAGACAGGTGTTGGAGATAGACATGTGTTAGAGAGACAGACAGGTGTTAGAGGGCCAGACAGGTGTTAGAGATAGACAGATGTTAGAGAGACAGACAGGTGTTGGAGATAGACAGGTGTTAGAGAGACAGACAGGTGTTGGAGATAGACAAGTGTTAGAGAGCCAGACAGGTGTTGGGGATAGACAGGTGTTGGAGATATACAGGTGTTAGATATAGACAGGTGTTATAGAGATAGACACGTGTTAGAGAGACAGACAGGTGTTAGAGATAGACAGGTGTTGGAGACAGGCAGGTGTTGGAGATAGACAAGTGTTAGAGAGATAGACAGGTGTTAGAGAGACAGACAGGTGTTAGAGAGACAGACAGGTGTTAGAGATAGACAGGTGTTAGAGATAGACAGGTGTTGGAGACAGGCAGGTGTTGGAGATAGACAGACTGAGAATCAGTGGGATTCAACAGCACACACACACTCACACACACACACACAGACACACTTACACACACACACACACACTTACACACAGACACATCCACACACTTACACACAGACACACTTACACACACACACACACACACACACACACACACAGACACACTTACACACAGACACACACACACTCACAGACACACACATTCACAAACACACACACACACTCACACACAGACTCACATTCACACACACACAGACTCACACAGACAGACTAACACACACACAGACTCACACAGACACACACACACACACACACACACACACAGACTCACACACGCACACTATGTTTTGTAAATTACAAGCAGAGTGAGGACATTTTGTCTGGTGCTCACAGTTTTGATGATGTGTTTGAAGGTTTTGGTCAGAGTTGTGTTAAGGTCAGGGGTCAGGGGTCAGATTGTAGAGCTGGAGGATGAATTGTGTGTGTGTGTGTGTGTGTGTGTGGGTGAACCCCCTCACCTCGAGCACCCCCCCTCCTCCCCCAGGCTTCTTCTTCAGCTCCTCACACTTCCTGAACTTGCAGATCTGGTGACCCGTCTTCCTGTTGCGGCAGGACGAGCACACGCCACAGTTGATGAGGCGCCTGCACGGTCCGCACACGCCACAGCGTTTCCTCTTCCTCTTGGCCACTGTCCCCGATGATGAAGATGTGGAAGATGACAACACCACTCCTCCCGCCGCAGCTCCTGAAGATGATGGCGAGGAGGAAGAGGGGCAGGGGGAGGAGTTGGCGTGCTGCTGAGTGTCTGTCAACGCCCTTTGACCCCCGGTCATCTGGAAGGCGCTGCTGGCGTCAGAGATGCCGCTGGCCGCTGAACCCATTGTCATTACGATCACGCCAGGCGGTAATCCCAGCCCCCCCAGGAAGCCGCCGCCCATCACACCTCCACCATTGCAGCTCGTGCTCTCCGATAGGCCCATCATGTCTGGGTGGGCGTGTCCCTGTTTGTTCATGACGCCACAGTCTGCCGCGCCGCCATACGCAGGGAGAAAGTTTCCGTTCGTCTGCGCCACAGGATATTGATGTGGCGTTGCCTGTGCCACAGGAAGTGAGGCGGGATTGTTTCCAGACTTCTCAGCTGCTGCCCCTTCACTGCTCCGCCCACTTCCTCCTCCCCCCCCTCCCGACCCCCCACCACAGGGGTGCATGCTGGTGCTGGGGGTGTGCGAGGAGCCGTGTCCTGATGCCGCTGCAGGGTGGTGGTGATGGTGGTGGTGTGTCGGGGCAGTGGTCACGGGTTTTGCTCGACCCCAGAACATGGCTGCTGGGTGGTTCATGTTCATGTTGTCATGACAACCCCAAGGTGCCGTTGCCATAGCACCGAGCCTTGCAGCGGCAGGTGGAAATATGGGCGTGGCAGCTGCTAAACGTGCCGCCAGTTTTGCAGACTGCGGAAAATTTGTGACGTTCATGTTAACGTTGGTCTTGTAGAAACTAGCAAAGGAGGAACGGTACCGGTCCATCTCCGTGGTGTAGTCCAGGACCGGCGCCAGACTCGACATCTGAAAAGATGGTTTCATATTTTTAATGTCATTATCAACTAAAAGAGGGGCAGGTGCAACATTTGGGTCTGAGGGCTGTCAGATGGTTCTGCCAGTGATACCTGAGCTTCTCAGATGCTAACAGGTCTCAGAAGCCGAGGGTTAGGGTTCGGGTTAGTCAGTTAGGGTTGGTCAGTTCGGGTTTGGGTTGGTCAGTTAGGATTAGGGTTGGTCAGTTAGGGTTTGGGTTGGTCAGTTAGGGTTTGGGTTAGTCAGTTAGGATTAGGGTTAGTCAGTTAGGGTTAGGGTTAGTCAGTTCGGGTTTGGGTTAGTCAGTTAGGGTTAGGGTTAGTCAGTTAGGGTTAGGGTTAGTCAGTTAGGGTTTGGGTTGGTCAGTTCGGGTTAGGGTTAGTCAGTTCGGGTTAGGGTTAGTCAGTTAGGGTTAGGGTTAGTCAGTTAGGGTTTGGGTTGGTCAGTTAGGATTAGGGTTAGTCAGTTAGGGTTAGGGTCAGGGTTAGTCAGTTAGGGTTAGGGTCAGGGCTAGTCAGTTAGGGTTAGGGTCAGGGCTAGTCAGTTAGTGTTAGGGTCAGGGTTAGTCAGTTAGGGTTAGGGTTAGTCAGTTAGTGTTAGGGTCAGGGTTAGTCAGTTAGGGTCAGGGCTAGTCAGTTAGTGTTAGGGTCAGGGCTAGTCAGTTAGGTTTAGGGTTAGTCAGTTAGGGTTAGGGTTAGTCAGTTAGGGTTAGGGTCAGGGTTAGTCAGTTAGGGTCAGGGCTAGTCAGTTAGTGTTAGGGTCAGGGCTAGTCAGTTAGGTTTAGGGTTAGTCAGTTAGGGTTAGGGTTAGTCAGTTAGGGTTAGGGTTAGTCAGTTAGTGTTAGGGTCAGGGTTAGTCAGTTAGGGTCAGGGCTAGTCAGTTAGTGTTAGGGTCAGGGCTAGTCAGTTAGGTTTAGGGTTAGTCAGTTAGGGTTAGGGTTAGTCAGTTAGGGTTAGGGTCAGGGCTAGTCAGTTAGGGTTAGGGTCAGGGTTAGTCAGTTAGGTTTAGGGTTAGTCAGTTAGGGTTAGGGTTAGTCAGTTAGTGTTAGGGTCAGGGCTAGTCAGTTAGGGTTAGGGTTAGTCAGTTAGGGTTAGGGTTAGGGTTAGTCAGTTACTGTTAGGGTCAGGGCTAGTCAGTTAGGGTTAGGGTTAGTCAGTTAGTGTTAGGGTCAGGGTTAGTCAGTTAGGGTTAGGGTCAGGGTTAGTCAGTTAGGGTCAGGGCTAGTCAGTTAGTGTTAGGGTCAGGGCTAGTCAGTTAGTGTTAGGGTCAGGGCTAGTCAGTTAGGGTTAGGGTTAGTCAGTTAGTGTTAGGGTCAGGGCTAGTCAGTTAGGGTTAGGGTAAGGGCTAGTCAGTTAGGGTTAGGGTCAGGGTTAGTCAGTTAGGGTTAGGGTTAGTCAGTTAGTGTTAGGGTCAGGGCTAGTCAGTTAGGGTTAGGGTCAGGGTTAGTCAGTTAGTTATTTGGGAGGTTAAACCAGAGGGATGTTGGCAGTGTGTATATTCAACTCACCTGTCCCTGGCCGCTGTAACCATGGTGACTGGAGTGGTGGTGTGAGGGGACAGAGCTTCTCTGGAGCACGGAGGAGAGGTCGCTCTCCACACACACGCCACTGGTCATGCCTGACATGACCTCACGCACACTCGCTCGCTCAGGAGGGAAGATGGCGAGCAGCTACTTCTGCTCTGGAGTCAAGATATAGAGAGACAAGACAGACAATGACCCAGGATCACATCTGTGTGTGTGTGTGAGTGTGTCTGAGTGGCTAAGTGTGTCTGTGTATGTGTGTTTGAGTGTGTTTCCATGTTTCTGTGTGAGTGTGCTTCTATGTGTGAGTGTGTGTCTGTCTGTATAATGTTGTGTCTCTGTGTGAGTCTGTGTATGTGTGTCTGCATGTGACTATTTCTATGTGTGAGTGTGTTTGTCTGTATGTGGGTGTGTGCGTGTGAGTGTGAGTGTTTATATGAATTTGCATCTGTGTGTGTATAATTATAATTGCGTATCTGTATGAGTGCATCCTTGTGTGTCTGTATGTGAATGTGACTTTATGTGTGAGGACATTTTTGCTGGTCCTCACAAATTCAAAGATCTGTTTGAGGGTTAAAACCAGTTTTAAGGTTTAGGGTTAGTTAGGGTTAGGGTTAGCTGGGATGGTTTGGGTTAGGGTTGGTTGGAAGGGTTAGGGTTAGTTGGGTTGTTTTGGTTTAGGATTAGGATTAGCTGGGATGGTTTGGGTTAGGGTTAGCTGGGTTGGTTTGGGTTAGGGTTAGTTAGGATGGTTAGGGTTAGTTGGGATGGTTTGGGTTAGGGTTGTTTGGGTGGTTTGGGTTAGTTGGGATGGTTAGGGTTAGGGTTAGCTGGGATGGTTTGGGTTAGGGTTAGTTGGGATGGTTTGGGTTAGGGATGGTTGGGGTGGTTTGGGTTAGTTGGGATGGTTAGGGTTAGGGTTAGTTGCGATGGTTTGGGTTAGGGTTAGCTGGGATGGTTTGGATTAGGGTTAGTTGGGATGGTTTGGGTTAGGGTTGGTTGGGATGGTTTGGGTTAGGGTTAGCTGGGATGGTTTGGGTTAGGGTTGGTTGGGATGGTTTGGGTTAGGGTTAGCTGGGATGGTTTGGGTTAGGGTTGGTTGGGATGGTTTGGGTCAGGAGCTGGGGAGTGTTAGGGTTAGTTGGGATGGTTAGGTTTAGTTGGGATGGTCTGGGCTAGGGTTAGTTGGGAGGGTTAGGGTTAGTTGGGATGGTTAGGGTTGGTTGGGATGGTTTGGGTTAGGGTTAGCTGCGATGGTTTGGGTTAGGGTTGGTTGGGAGGGTTAGGGTTAGTTGGGATGGTTTGGGTTAGGGTTAGTTGGGGGGGTTAGGGTTAGTTGGGATGGTTAGGGTTAGGGTTAGTTGGGATGGTTTGGGTTAGGGTTAGTTGGGATGGTTATGGTTAGTTGGGGTGGTTTGGGTTAGGGTTAGTTGGGATGGTTAGGGTTAGTTGGGGTGGTTTGGGTTAGGGTTAGTTGGGATGGTTATGGTTAGTTGGGGTGGTTTGGGTTAGGGTTAGTTGGGATGGTTAGGGTTAGGGTTAGGGTTAGTTGTGATGGTTTGGGTCAGGAGCTGGGGAGTGTATTATGCCTGGGAAAGTCCTCACAAAGATAGACGTACAAGGATGTGTGTGTATGTGTGTGTTGGTCCAACGAATGGAAATGTAAATATTCCACGTAACCCTAACCCTAACCCTATTCCACGTAACCCTAACCCTAACCCTAACCCTAACCCTAACGTTAGTAGAAAAATGAAACTTGACTCAAGAGTCCATGACAATTAAAGGATTCTAAGCTAACGTGGGAGGCGGAGCTTCGTCCACGGCCACATGGTGATACAGATGTTTTGGGGGAGTCTCCTGTTGCCTTTCTGTGTGTTTAAGATCAGAATGAAGAACAACGTCCACTCGTATCCTGACGACTGTCATTCCCTGTTGGTGAAGATGCAGATCTGACAGAAATCTCTCACATTTAGCTACAAAATCCTGGTGGAAGCTGTTGGAAGCGCGTTAGCTGATGTTCTGGGTCAAAGGTTGTTTGTTTCACTTCGTCCATACTTTCAATCAAATATAGAGTTTTCTTTTGAAATTTAATGGAGTCCGTAAATGTTTAAATTCTAAAATTCATTTATAGTATAAACTATGTCAGAAATTCAGGTTAAAACACACAATATGACTGGTGAAATGGAGCTTTTTTTGACCTTTGACCTCCCTGATCTGACCCCCCCCCCCACACACACACACACACACACAGTTCTTTTGTGAATGTGAAGGCCTGTGTGAGTGTTCAAAGAAAAACAGAACAAGTGAAAAAAGCTGTTGTGTGTGTGTGTGTGCACGAGCATGTCTGTGTCTTTGGGATCTGTGTGTGTGTGCACGAGCATGTCTGTGTCTTTGGGATCTGTGTGTGTGTGTGCACGAGCATGTCTGTGTCTTTGGGATCTGTGTGTGTGTGCACGAGCATGTCTGTGTCTTTGGGATCTGTGTGTGTGTGTGTGCACAAGCATGACTGTGTCTTTGGGATCTGTGTGTGTGTGTATGTGCGCGAGCATTTCTCCGTCTTTGGGGATCTGTGTATGTGTGTGTGTATGTGCACAAGCATGACTGTGTCTTTGGGATCTGTGTGTGTGTGTGTGTGTGTGTGTGTGTATGTGTGTATGTGCGCGAGCATGTCTGCGTCTTTGGGGATCTGTGTGTGTGCGCGTGCGTGTATGGGGGGTCTGCACACATCTGGTTTGTCTGCATATATGAGTACGTGTGTGTATGTGCATGTGTGGCTGTTCTCATAGCTAGCGGGTGTGTGTCTGTGTGCGTGTGCGCGAGTGTGTGTAGCCCCCCCCCCCCCCCCCCTTCCCTCGAGGCGTAACTAATTACCCTGTCTGGTCAACCAGGCCGCCGCGAGCTCCGACAGAAGGTCACGGCGGCCACCGGCCGTGAGGGGAAAATGGCTCTCCCACACAGCCCGCTTACCCCCCCTCCCCTCCCCCCCCCCACCTCAGGCACAGTGTGAGGGAGCTGAGGAGGGAGGAAGAAGGCGGGGGGAGCCAGACCCGATAACAAGCGATAAATAGCGTGAACGCAGCATGCAGCCTGATAGAGAGAGGAGGAGGAAAAACAAGAAGATGGACGGTGTGTGTTACTTACCAGGAGGAGGAGGAGGAGAAGAGGAGGAAGGAGGAGAAGAGGAAGAAGAAGACCGTCTGGGAATTAGCCCGCCACGGATCATGGCTGGCGGGGAAGGAGACGGAGAGAAAGAGAGAGAAAAAGAGAAAGAAAAGGAGGGGTGGGGGGCTGACAGGAGCACCGGGAGGGATTTGTCGGTCTGTCGGTACCGAGGAGGAGGAGGAGGAAGAGGAGGAGGAGGGAGTATGAAGGATGGAGGGAGGGGGTAATGGATAACGGGGAGGATGGATAATCACCTGGGCTTGGCACGAGCGCGAGGCGGCAGGGTGAGAGAGGGAGGCATTAAATTAGCTGGGTCGAGAGGAGAGGAGAAGAAAGCGGCTCAGTGTCGACCCTGCAGGGGCGGGCAGACACGCACGCACGCACGCACGCACACACACACACACACACACACACACACACACACAGCACCACTGGAGGGCGGTGGAGGTTGTGAACGGATGTGTGCGTTGGGCTAGCGTGAAGGGGAGGGGGTGTGTGTGCGCGCGCGCATGTATACGTGTCTACACGTGGGTATGCGTGAGTGTGTCTCTGTGTATGTGCGTGTGGGCTCGTGCCCTCCGCCACGCTGTCAGCAGCACCCGTGGCGGCGCGTGCCGCGTTCACAGTGTGAGCGGCCTGATTGGTGTTCAGGCGAGGTGAGAGGAAAACAGGAGGCGCGAGACGACGCACGTGATTGGCTGCCTGCCGGGAACAGAGAGCGGTCGAGAGACGGCAGCACGAGGAGAGAGAGCGCTGCCCGCGTCTGTGGCGCATTATGTTTCAGGAGCGCTGCTCGTTCACGCGCTGTTGAAGTTTCACCCGAACCCTCGGCATGTGGACGGGAAGACACATTTAGAATGGAATTATTGATCCAATTACCAGTTAAACTGCCGTTGATTGGTGCGACTCAGGCCTAATTGCGTAGCTGAACTCTGAGCTGAGCCTCACGTGCGTAGCGTTGGTGGTATAGTGGTTAGCATAGCTGCCTTCCAAGCAGTTGACCCGGGTTCGATTCCCGGCCAACGCATGACGTCCTGTTTTAACAATTTTTTGCGGACTCTTCTTTACGCATTCCGATGGTTTTTTACTCAAAAGATAAAATATGGCGTCTTCTGACAAACGCCCTCTCATGAACCTCGTTGTCCCGTGGCGGCCTGGACTCCAGAAGAGGCCCAAAAGTGTGCTGAGATATCTGGCTCCAGGGTGACTGTCGTCAACAGCACGTTTCAGAGATGCTCCTTGTTCTCGGCCACATGTGGCATGAATTACAGGAGCCTCGTGTATCCTGTTGTGTGAGTGAAAACAAGATGTTTCAGATGACTTTCTTTCATTTTGGGGAGATGTTTCTCCTCAGGTCCGAGAGGTTTCTTCAGTTTTAAACCAACTGGTGAATCCCAGAGTTCTATAAACTGTACTGCTTTGCTGAATGCTGTCCTTGGTGGTAATCAGCATCAGTAAAGGGGGGGGGGTCATCCTGGTCCTCATGGGATGGTGAGTGTGACCCATTGTGACCTTGGCTGGGGAGGGATCCCAGTACAGCACTGGGAGCAGCAGCTGGTGTCTCAGCCTCCTCTGTTCAGTGAAGCTTGTTCCAGTTGACCAAAGATCCTCCGGTTGTCTTCAGAGGAGTGTCCCACCTCTTCTGGGGGTGTGGAGGCTGAATCCTGTCCTGAGGTGTCGGCTCTCCCATTGGTGCACGTGGCTGTACGGTCTCACTGGTGCCCAGGCCTGGACGTTGTTCAGAGCTCTGGCCACATCGGTCCATGCGTGTCCAAGTGTTTCCTCATCAGGTTGGACCAGTGTCCAGGACGTCCCGTTTCTCATCTACCTGCTCTGGAGGACAAAGCTGTTTGCTTGCTCATCTCTCTGGTTTGTTCTTGTTCTTCGTGGAATCCCGACCTGGACGACGACACCTTTCTGAGGTCCGTGATGTGGTTCTTGGCCTCATCCCACGACGGCACCGTTTTTACCAGACCACCCCTCAGTGGACCTTGTTTCACCAGCTGAAGCTGCAGCTTCACTGAAGCTCTTCACACTTGTATATTTAAAAGAGCAAAGATTATTTTACTATATCAATAAGGCATGACATTAAACTTTGATTATAATCACATTACAGACAGCAGACTCAGTTTTACATGAAGACCAAGAGTTTTTGGACCGACCTTCAGCTTCCTGTTTCTGTGTAGCGAGTCGCTGAAATCGACCATTAATAAAAACACAAATCAGCGCCATCATGCTAATGTTTCTGGAGTTCATCTGATATTATTGGTCTCATTTATCAGGGTTTCTTTTGTTTACTGTTTAAACTATTTTCGCAACTCTGAAGCTTCTTTGAATCATCTTGAGATGAAATTTGACAGTTTTGAAATTTTCCGTTTATACCTCTATTTTATGACAAAAACCACAGAAAAACTCCCGCTGCTTCCTTGTCCACCGCGGGGAAATGGCGCTAAAAGCCCTGGAAGCTTGACGTTACCACTAGAGTTGAAGGACAACTGGTCGCCACAGTCAGAGATGAGAACACCACAACCAAACGGCTGCACAACAAAGAAAACTGGACAATCAAAAGCCGTTTCGAGCGAACCAGTGAGCTCTGGCGACCACGTCACTGGCGAAGTCCTTGTTGGGCGTCACACTGTCCAACTCCTCGTAGGATAAAGGAATAACTTTGTCCTCTCCTGCGATGTAACAAGCCAGCGCACCTGAAACACAAGACGGGGCAGGAGATCAGTCACCCAGCTCCAGGGCTCCGCCCTTCCTGTGCTAACATTAGCATCTGTAGCTGCACGACATGTGTCATATTTGTCCACTGCCGTTCTTTGAGCTGCAAATTAATTCCCAAATCAAAGATCAGAAGGTTTATTTGCACTGCGAGAAGCAGGAGCAGCATCAGCGCTTCAGAGGCGTCAGCACCTCTCACCTTTGAGCTGCTGCTCTTGGGTCCAGGCCGGCCTGACGCGCCTCATGGTCTTGATGAGCTGGATCAGGAAGGTGACGCCCTGGTCGATGTGCTCGCCGCTGTAGGCACTCCCCTTAATGGCGTGGTAGTGCCTGTTGATCTGCAACACACACATCAAATCACTCTCTCTCTCACACACACCCCCCCACACACCCCCACCCCCACACACACACACACCCACACCCCAACACACACACCCCTACCCCCCCACACCCCCCCCACACCCACACCTACCCACCCCACACACACCCCACCCCACCCACACCCACACCTACCCACCCACACCCCACACCCCCCCCCCCACACCCCCACAACCACCCCCACAACCACCCCCACCCCCACCCCACACCCCCCCCCACACACCCCACACACCCCCCCACACCCCCACCCACACCCCCACCCCACCCCACACACCCACACCCCCCCACACACCCCCCCCCACCTGCATGAGGCCGAAGCAGTTGGGGTCAGTCTGGCCGTAGCCGGAGGGGCTCAGCTTTGTTCCAGCCTCCGACTGTCGGGAGATGATGGCTGCGATCAGCGCCGGCTCAACGGCCAGTCTGAGAGACTCATGACAGTTTCAGTCATTACACGCACACACACACGGACACACACATTAGCAGTAATACACACTTTTTTCCAACACGGGTGATACTGTCTTTGTACTTCCTCATCTTCTCCAAGTCTCTGGCTGCCAGGATGTTAGAGGCTTCGGTCCCTGAAACATTGGGTAATGTGATCAATACCCATATTCACGTTAAATCTACATCAGATCCCGTAGGTTCTGCACCCCCCCAGGAAGATACACGAGGGGCAGGTGCAATGTGGTTTGGGTGGCAGTCGTGGCCCGGGGCCTCCATGACCCAATCCTCAGGTCAAACCTCTGGCTACAGGGACAGCTTGAGCTTGTGCGGGAGGTTGAAAGGTAGCGGCTGGAGATAGCTGACGCACAGCAAAGGGTCTTGACCCCAGCTCCTTGAGAGGGGCTGGACCCTCCCTTACTCTGGAGTTGCACAAGGGGAGCGGCGGCAGGCGCCTGGATGCAGGTGATTGGGAGCAACGGACTCCCTGATCTGAACCCAAGTGGTGTTTTGTTACTGGACTTCTGTGTTCATTACAGTTTGTCCTTAACGAGCACCATGTTCATGCACCAGTGTGTCCATTCGTGCGATGATCGACTTTGTTGTCGCCTCACTTGACCTCTGGCCGTATGCTTTGGACACTCGGCTAAAGAGATGGGCTCAGCTGTCAACCGATCACCACCCAGTGGTGAGTTGGATGCGCTGGTGGGGAGGAGGATGGACAGACCTGGCAGACCCAAATGCATTGTGATGGTCTGTTGGGAACATCTGGCTGAGCACTGCCAGGAAGGTCTTCAACCCCCACCTCTGGAAGAGTTTCTCAAAGACCCTGAGGGAGGCTTGGGGACATTGCGTTGGAATGGACCATGTTCTCAGCGCACAGCCGTGGTCTCTAACGCCAGTCGTGGTGGCAAATCCCGAACCCAGTGCTAAGTAAGCAATCCCCTCAAGCAGAAGGAGGAGTTCTATTGGGCCATGTGGGCTCGTGGAACTCCCCAATCAGCAGAGGGGTACCAGCAGGCGGCTGTGTGGGCTGTCCTACACAGGCAAAAACTCCGGTCTGGGAGTTCGGGGAAGCCATGGGGAAAGAAGATTGGTCAGCCTCGAAAAAATTCTAGCAAACCACGCTGGTTACAGTGCAGGAGGGGACCTTCTGATCGGAAATGGGGATATTGTTGGATGGTGGAAGGAGCTCCTCAATCCCATTTTCACACTTTTCACTAGAAACTATGAAGGAGCCACGAGAAGAAAAAGAACCAATATTCCTAGGTACAGATCAATAATATAAATGTACACATCCATTCAGACACATAGAAGCTTCTGAACACATTACACATCATTAAAAGTGACACAATTGATCATGACCTCTGACCTCGGACCCTAAGTCCACTTGCTTTGCAGGTATCTTCAGAAGCTCCGTCTGTTGTCAGCTGGCCCGTTCTGCCGTACTCTAAAACAGATAAATGGGAGGAGAAGCAGCTTCAGTTTGAGGGGGACATCTGCCCTTAACAGAGGCTCACCTGTGGATGTCTGCTCACCTGGAAACACACGACAGATATACCTGATAACATCAGCATTATCGTGGCCACCTGACTGAGGAACACACCTGTCAAACTCTCATACATGTTCGTCCTCCAATCTGGGGCAAAATATCTGATCGCAGCCCCGATGATCACACACAGCTCCACAACACCCACGATGCCCACGATGCTCACGATGCTCTCGGGGATCCATCCAGGCCTCTCGTCGCTGGGCACGTAGTCGTCTAAGTGAGGGGAGGAGTCCGAGGAGAAAGGTCAAAGCATCAACATTCATCAGAGATTCTGACCTGCTAGCTTCCAGGATTTCAGACGTTCACAGCAAAGTTCACAGAAGAAAAAGGCAGAAAACTTTCCACCAATGCTCGTTTCATCGATTCTAAGCTACTCAGTCGTTTCTGCCTCTTGCTGTCAATCGATCACATTCATCTGCCGGTCGAGCGCACATCTCATTTCAGCGTTACGCTAACCTTCAGAGTTGGGGGGGTTGGACGTTCACCTGTGATGGGGATCATCCGCTCAATGATCAGGTGCTGATCGGGGACTTCCATTTGACAGATCACACTTTTGTTTCCGGGTCCTGAAGCGGGCAAAGAGGACCAGTACAGCAGAACCTTATATCCCAGAGACGGAGTGTTTGTCGGGGGATTTTGAATCTTTTGGCATCGTAGAGTTACCGTGGACTGCTTCCATGTTCACACGCATGCTGACAGAAAAAAGGCCGTCGGGTTGGACCGAAACCTCCGGCTCAACCATGGTTGGAACTCTGGATCTCCTCCAGTCCAGAATGGAAAGCAGTGGTTTGGGGTTCCATCCGCTGGACTTGCACAACACAAAGAGTTGATTGGCTGCAGTTCTCCATAGCAGGAAGTTCACCTCAGGTCCCTGAACTGCAAACAAACAAAACGTAAAAAAGACATCCAGATCAGCCCTCCAACCCTCCTGAACTGGCTCTGCTTCTCTGCAGGATCTCACTAAGCTGTGAGCCACAGATGACCTTTAATTTGTCCTTCACAACAAGATGGGAGATGTTCAAATTGTTCCACAGCAACAATTTGAGTCACTGTAGTCTCGCTTCAAAATAAAACATCTCGTAAGTAGAGGAAACTACAGGAACCAGGTCACTATTGACCAAAAATCTAGGAAAACAAACAACTCCGCCCCCAGATGAAGATTACCGTATTTTCCGGACTATAAGTCGCACTTTATTTCATAGCTTGGCAGGGGGTGCGACTTGTACACCGGAGCGACTTATATGTTTAATAAATACATTATTACTTTTGGCAATTTCACATGTTCGTTATTTTCACACCGACGACCACAAGAGGGCGCTCTAGGCTTGTGTACCTGTATCCGCTACTTCTGGACCACCGAAAATGTAAAATTTCAACAGAACCAGTAGCTTAAAAAGACCACTGAGAAGAGCAGGAAACGTGCCATCAAAAAGAAAATCCTATTCTGCAGATTATAAACTGCAAGTGCTGAAGTATGCAGCCGAAAATGGTCATCGAGCAGCAGAAAGAACGTTCGGAGTTAGCGAGAAACTTGTGAGGGACTGGCGAAAAGCAGAGGTTACTCTTGCTGCAATGAAGAAGACAAAAAAAGCTAATCGCGGGCTAAAAGCTCGGTGGCCAGAGCGAGAGGAAGGAGTCCGCATACGGGTGCTCGAACAACGCTCCGCCGGGAGAGGCTGGACAACAGCGCAGTTGCGTCTCCACGCAACCATCAGGTGGTCGCCAAGGAGATGAATATAAATGATGTGGGAGGACCTTCTTGGTGTTACCTCTCGAGCAGAGCGAGGACAGCCATGTGCCAGAAACTGCCAGCAGACTTCCAAGCCAAGGCTGACAGTTTCCATGAGTTCCTCGGAACTTGACACGGACCCTATTATTAACATGGACACGGTCCCCCTCACATCCGACGTTCCCATGGGCCGAAGCGTCGCAGAAAAAGGGCAAAAGAGTGTGAATATAGTAACAACTGGTCACGAGGAATCACACTTCACAGTGGTGCTGGCATGTTGTGGAGATGGATGAAAACCATGGAAAACCATGGAAAACCATGGAAACATCCAGTAAGGAAGTGCTCCACCAAACGGCCAGACGGCCTCTTCGGAACACCCAAAGCCCTGCAGCTGATGACAGCGTGCCAGCGCACTATTCTCCAGCCACTTGACGTCTCCGTGAACCGGAGCTTCCCGGCAGCCTTGCGTGAGCTGTGGGAGCAGTGGATGATGGACGGAGCTTCACGCCAACCGGGGGAATGCACCACGCAACTTTCCTGGAAGTCATTGGGAGGATCGACAAAGCCTGGGCTTCAGTGACAAGCGAAACATCCTGTCGGGATTCAGAAAGGCCGGAATAATTGGAACCGCAACTGATGACAGGTCTGACGAAAGCGAACAGGAAGCGGCGCTTCGTCTACCTCCGGCGTTGGTGGAGTTGTTAAGAAGTGACACCGAGGACGAAGAATTCAGTGGATTTCCTGACGTGGAATGAGACCTGATTGTTCGGGAAACTTGCTCGGATGTTCTTTAAGTTATAGTCTGAATGACCGTATGTTACGGTAACAAAGCAGACACGTACTGACTTCGTTGTGCGTCATGTAGCTGAATGTATGCTAATGAACGTTAGCACACCGTAACCCTATTCAGCCTGTGGTTAATCCGTTATTATTTTAATCGGATTTCAAGATGAAATGTATGTTCTTGGTCTCGTATTTATCAAATAAATTTTCCCCTAAAATGCGACTTATAGTCCAGTGCGACTTGGCCCGAATATAAGACAGTGTTTTTTGCGTTGAAATAAGACTGAAAAAGTGGGGGTCGTCTTACATTCGCGGTCTAGACATTATACCCATTCACAACGCTAGATGGCGCCAGATATATTTGAAGCGAATGCTGAACTTAACGTCCCAGGCCAAAGCGAACCCCTCTCACGAAGAAGAAAAATAAAAATAGCGGTAAGAAAGAAAAGAGAAGAAAATAAGAGAAGAGATAACAGAAAATAGAGAAATGTAGCGACAATCTGGAGAAAAGTGGGTCGAAGATATAATCATTTGTTTCAGATGTACTGTAATTATTTTCTGTATAAATTAAATTTGGTGTTCAAAAAGTCTTTTTTCAAACTTGAGTCTTGAAAAAGAGGGGGTCGTCTTATAATCAGGGTCGTCTTATATTCGGGCCAATACGGTATATTTATTTTTCTTCTTGATGATGCATTTTTTGGCTGGTGCGTCTTAAACTCCGGAGAATACGGTAAATGAGACAAGCACCCTATTAAGATTAAGATTGACTTGATTCATCCCTGTAGGGAACTTGACTTGTAGTAGCAGCATAGATATGAAGAATATAAATATAGTATATAGACACAAATAGCAGCAGGTATATTTACAGAAGCATGGAAATAAGAATAGGATTAGATTATTAAAGTTAATGGAGCTGAATGGGTTGGAGGGTTGGATGCCCAAATCCAGTCAAGAGAGCACAGGGTTACAGAAGCTAACGGCGGACGGCAGGAAGGACTTCCTGGACCGTTCCTGGGAGCAGCGAGAGAGGCTGCAGGAGTCTGCAGAAGCAAACGGATGAAGGTCGCCGTGCTGCCACAGAGCTGCCTTTGGCCGTGTCACTCGATCTCCGTGTTACCTTAACGACTCCAGCTAGCTCAGCTGCTGTTAGCATGCAGAACATACCAACAAGGAGAGAGACAATCGCTTCTTTTTCCAGAGTTGATCCTGTCAGCAGGACACACCTGAAACCAAAATAAGTGCTGATGGAACATATCTTCAGGTGACCCCCAGAGCTTCATCACCAATGTGTCGGTGTCACGCACCTGTAGATGCCCGTGTCCTGTTGTCGGACTCCCACCAGCTTCAAGGAGCCATTTTTTAGGATGGTCGTCCTCCCCAGGTAATCTTGAGCATGGTCCTTCACCAGATCCTCACTCAAGCGGAGGACATGCACCGACTGGGGCGAGGGGCCGTCCACCCGCAGCCACTCCACAGCGGTGACTTGGGAGAGGCTGAGCGGAGCGCCCACACCACACGGCAGGGCCACATCTTTCCCTTCAAATGCATACAGCCGTCCAGCTGGGTTCCTGTGGAGAACGTGACCTGGAAACGGTCGTGGACATCATCCTGTGAAGTTCAAGTTTACATCTGAATTTACAATCACTGAATTTAAAAAAGTCTGAACTGACGAGTTGTGGGTCTGGCAACACCGATGTGTCGATACATGAGCTCAAAGAGCAAAACGCCGTGTTGGTGCCCCGATCTGGGGCTGGAAGAACCAACCCAGGAACTGTTCTAACGGACTCTCACTCACCAAACTGTGTTCCTCAAATTCATCACAAATTATGGAGCAGCCTCACACCAAAAGAAAGGTTTCGAAAAGAAAGGTAGAACCATCTCAACCATCTCAAATGGCTGAGTGGACCCATCTCAAATGGCTGAGTGGGACCATCTCAAATGGCTGAGTGGAACCATCTCAACCATCTCAAATGGCTGAGTGGAACCATCTCAAATGGCTGAGTGGAACCATCTCAAATGGCTGAGTGGAACCATCTCAAATGGCTGAGTGGAACCATCTCAACCATCTCAAATGGCTGAGTGGACCCATCTCAAATGGCTGAGTGGACCCATCTCAAATGGCTGAGTGGAACCATCTCAAATGGCTGAGTGGGACCATCTCAAATGGCTGAGTGGAACCATCTCAACCATCTCAAATGGCTGAGTGGACCCATCTCAAATGGCTGAGTGGAACCATCTCAACCATCTCAAATGGCTGAGTGGACCCATCTCAAATGGCTGAGTGGACCCATCTCAAATGGCTGAGTGGAACCATCTCAAATGGCTGAGTGGAACCATCTCAACCATCTCAAATGGCTGAGTGGAACCATCTCAAATGGCTGAGTGGAACCATCTCAAATGGCTGAGTGGAACCATCTCAAATGGCTGAGTGGAACCATCTCAACCATCTCAAATGGCTGAGTGGAACCATCTCAAATGGCTGAGTGGAACCATCTCAACCATCTCAAATGGCTGAGTGGAACCATCTCAAATGGCTGAGTGGAACCATCTCAAATGGCTGAGTGGACCCATCTCAAATGGCTGAGTGGAACCATCTCAACCATCTCAAATGGCTGAGTGGAACCATCTCAAATGGCTGAGTGGACCCATCTCAAATGGCTGAGTGGACCCATCTCAAATGGCTGAGTGGAACCATCTCAACCATCTCAAATGGCTGAGTGGAACCATCTCAAATGGCTGAGTGGAACCATCTCAAATGGCTGAGTGGAACCATCTCAAATGGCTGAGTGGAACACATCTCAACCATCTCAAATGGCTGAGTGGGACCATCTCAAATGGCTGAGTGGGACCATCTCAAATGGCTGAGTGGGACCATCTCAACCATCTCAAATGGCTGAGTGGAACCATCTCAACCATCTCAAATGGCTGAGTGGGACCATCTCAAATGGCTGAGTGGGACCATCTCAAATGGCTGAGTGGGACCATCTCAAATGGCTGAGTGGAACCATCTCAACCATCTCAAATGGCTGAGTGGAACCATCTCAACCATCTCAAATGGCTGAGTGGAACCATCTCAACCATCTCAAATGGCTGAGTGGAACCATCTCAACCATCTCAAATGGCTGAGTGGAACCATCTCAATGGCTGAGTGGAACCATCTCAAATGGCTGAGTGGAACCATCTCAAATGGCTGAGTGGAACCATCTCAAATGGCTGAGTGGAACCATCTCAACCATCTCAAATGGCTGAGTGGAACCATCTCAACCATCTCAAATGGCTGAGTGGAACCATCTCAAATGGCTGAGTGGAACCATCTCAAATGGCTGAGTGGAACCACCTCAAATGGCTGAGTGGGACCATCTCAAATGGCTGAGTGGAACCATCTCAACCATCTCAAATGGCTGAGTGGAACCATCTCAACCATCTCAAATGGCTGAGTGGAACCATCTCAAATGGCTGAGTGGAACCATCTCAAATGGCTGAGTGGAACCATCTCAAATGGCTGAGTGGAACCATCTCAACCATCTCAAATGGCTGAGTGGAACCATCTCAAATGGCTGAGTGGAACCATCTCAACCATCTCAAATGGCTATGGGGTAAAAGTCGCCAACTCCAAGAAAACTCTCCAATTTAACATGAGAACTTCCTGCAGGCTGGAATTCATGACGCCAAACTCGCATCGATCAGCTGGCTCGCGCTTTTGATTTTACTTTGCGAAGATCGATAACCCAAAAAGTTAATATTTGACACATTTCACGCACTTACCTGTAATCGTTGTAAATAAACAGCTGGCGAAAAAGAGACAAAAGTCACCGTGGATCACCAACGCTTTCATTTCTGTCAAGGCTCTTCTTCTCGTGTGTTATCGTTGGTGAACTGGTGCACTAGCGCCACCCGCTGGGCCCCGAGAGCATCGCACCAAGCGTCACGAGCCCGCAGTTCTTATTCTGCGGACATCTCTTTGGCCTGGAAGCGGCGTCAGTGCCCCCTGCTGTTGAACTGGTGTTGGTGACGCTTTCGATGTGAAGCTGCTCTGAATGCTGCAGTTGAGTGTGTTTTCATACGTGTTTTCAAATAATATTTAAATATCCTGAGATTAGAGACACACATAGCAGCGAAGCTAGCATGTTAGCAGCTGCTAGTCCAGGCCCAGACTGGTAAAGATAACTGGAATTATTCACTTCACGTAACGTCCTCAAGAAAGGAGGCACTATTCATTCTATTTTGAGGAAATATAGATGTAAATTAGAGATCAAATGATCAAGTGTTTACCTAAATGATGATTTGTTTTTGAAGAAATGCGTCTTTTTAACTTAATGTCACCGGTAGAGTTGTAACTGAAATCGTGACCTATCATACGCAAATGGAAGAAGATTCGAGCTTTTTGTCCTGTAATTATCTCGATAGTAGAATTTAAACTATGTGTGTTTCTGTGAAAGTGTGAGGAAGGGCTAGAAGATTTGAAATCGCCCTTGACCGTCGCTGGTAAAC
>NC_042292.1:19629942-19669942 GCF_901000725.2 Takifugu rubripes | reverse complement strand
AAGGACCCAGGTGTAAAAGTCACCTCGGTGTCTGGGCCATCCAGTCCAACATTTAGCAAACCAGACAGTCCCACATCCCCCCTCAACCTGGACTTACCAAGAACTTTTTACACGTGCAACTTGAACCCAGGTCAAGTCTCAGTACCACAGCCTAATTGTGGACGAGCTCTGGCACTGATAGCAGGTTCTACAGGGCGCCCACTCCCTGACTCAATACCTTCAGACCACAGTCCCCTCCCAGATCCCGCAACGCTGAATCTTAGCCAAGAGTCGGTTCCAGAGTGTAATGGGTCGGTAATGGCTTGTATCCCAACAATTACAAATGTTCCTGAAGCTCCAGAAGAGACTACTTCCTACACTGTCCAAGATTCAGATCTAAGAATCTCAAATGCTGGTCTGTGTTCAGAACCACTCGCCCAGTACCCAGACCCTGTAGGTCCTCATGCAAGTGTAGTACCGAACCCACAAACCACCCTCGATAGTGCTGGAAATGCAGCTGTTACTCCAGACCTGGCAGACATAGGGTCAGCCTTTACTTCACCTACGTCGTCTTATTACCAGAGTCCAGACCTGGGATCTGAATCGGTTCTAGTCCAAGAAGCTCCCAACCAAGGTCTAGCATCTTGCTCAAATCTATCTGCAGGTAAATTGGGTGCTTTACTGGTCCCATCTCAACCCTGTCAGATAGACACTCCAACACCAAATGTGCAGAACGGGTGTGTTTCAGGTCCAGATCGTGGATCCTTCCCTGTGGCTGATTCTGGTTTAGGCCCACTGTTGGCATCTGTCCCACTGTTTCAGTCCAGTCCAGCCATAACCATAGAGACTGAATCCTCAGTGGTTCTTTCTGCACCTGCAACCCTCTCTCCCCCCTGCCCCCCCTCCCCCCCAGTCATCACTTCTAGTTCCCTCCCCGCTACCATCTTACTCTTAGACCCCTTCAGTGTCCCCCACCAGTCCAGCAAAGGTGGATCTTCCTCTGGCCACGCCTCTTCCCTTTCTCCCTCACCTCGTGCCACCCAGTCCCCCCCCAAACAGACTCTGTTTTCCCCCTGCGTTGATGTGTTTGAACCAGAACCCCTCAGCTGGGAGGATGGAGAGGAGGAGCAGGCGGAGGTGGAGGAAAACGATGAGGATGATGAAGACGTGGGAGCCGACGAAAGCCAGTACAGACATCGGAGACTGACCGGCGACTCTGGGATCGAAGTGTGCAGATGCCAAGTGGACGATGAAGGGGAGGGAGAAGAGTGTAACAGCAGAGGAGTACATGGAGAGAGGGAGCAGAAAGAAAGTGCAAAGCCTTATCTTCATGACAGTGTGGACTGTCCAGCCAGAGGTCAAAGGACCAGAGAGGATGGACACACCTCCACCAGTCTGCCCACGTCTGAGGGGAGTGACAAAGCTGTCATCGTCACAGAGTGACGGAGGTGGGAACACCTGGGCGACGGGTGCAGGGCAACATCCAGCTGAAGCACAGCGGAGGGCGACGGGTTAGGGTTACATCTTTAGGGTGGACATCTTTGTTTCATCAGCAGCTAGAGCCAATCCACGAGGTGGAGGCTTCATCCATCCAGAGGGGTGTGTCAGAGAGACGCTCCGTGACCACACAGGACCACACACCTCCACCCTTTGAAGCAGGTCCGCGGGCGGGGAACGGGCCGACATCCCCTTGAGGACTCCCAGCGCTGCCGAGTCACTGGGGCTAAATGAGGGAACTTGAATTTGTTAACTTCCTCATCCAGACCTCCTGCCAGACCGCACCCACCTTGCAACGCAACAGATTTCCACTCATGGCGTCTGGCTCCAACCATCCGGCTAATACGCCGCTCCCGAGCATCGGACACGTTTGATGTTTGCGAGGGTGCTGCCTCGTAAACATCGAGGTGACCCTCGTGGTAGAAAGTGCTCTTCTTCTCAGCCTGTCTGATGGTCACATGGTCACTACCATCAGCTTTTCTGATCTGGCGTCGCCACTCACGTGTTGAAAACCGTTGATCCTGTCCTCGAGTCCGTGGTCTCCCAGGTCCTTCTGCTGGTCTGGGTTTTGATAATGGTCAAGTGCTGTTGTGGCTAGCTTAGCATCTGATGCAGGATCAGTACAGACTGAGATTCCATGGAATTTTGTCCACCCTTTTTCTAAAATCTCAGATTGCACAAAAGAATGTTTGATGTTCTACAACTAAAATATTTTTGATGAAAATTAAATGTGTGAATTAACCATTTATGTCACCCTCACAAGCTAATGACTTGGTCAAGATGGAAGATGTTAGGGTTAGCGTTTTCTACCCGTGTAAATGTAACAACTAATTTAATTAGCTAAACATTTAGGGTCGACGGCAGAGTGACAGCTAAGAGGAAGAGGCTGTCAACAGGCTGACGGTGAATGTGTGGTGCTTTTGTGTGAGCCTGAAGCACCACCTTCACTCAACGTGGTGGTCAGGCTCACGCACTCCTGCAGAAGCACTCTCCAGATCTTGGGGGCGGGGCTTCCACTGCCCAGATTATCACCCGTGTAACACCTGTTATTGTGAAAATAATGAAATGTTCTGTTCGTAATGTGTGTGTTTCTATCAACTGATATGCTGTTAGTATGTTCAAAGCTCCAATGGAGTGAACATTGATGCTCCTACCAAGTGCATTTGTCTTTGGTTTGATTTGGTTTCTGTGGTGAACGTTAGCCGCATTAGCGCGCGGTCGGTGTGGAAGCCTGGCAGCAGTAACTCCCTGAATGTACCACACCCACAACCAGCCTCCCCCTTGGTTGTGGCGTCTGTACTGCCGTCCAGGTCATCGTTTACCTTCTTGGACAGTGCTGCAGGTCCATGACCTCCATCAGCACCAGAAGACATCCTTCTGACAGACTGGTGCACAGACATCAGAGAGCAACGGTCACAAGCTCGAGTCCATAGTTGATGGTCTGAGCCGAGTCCACCTGAGGAAGAGGGGGAAGAGGCTCCCGGATGGAAGCCCGTCCTTGTGCTTTGTTTACCTGAACTAACAAGGTTATCCTGTGGGTCCCAGTTTACAGCGCTGTTGTTTATAGAGGGACTAAGAAAAATGTCTCCAGTGTGTCTGTCCCTTCCCAACGGGAAGCTCTCAGCTCAGCCTCGGAGGTCACTTTTACTTTATCTCCTCAGTGTGGAGGCCTCAAGCACCCCAAACAGTGTCTCAGTCCAAGGCTGCTCTCACACCAGGCCACGACACCTGTCAACACAACACCTGTCAACACCTGTCACCATGACACCTGTCACCACCTGTCACCACCTGTCACCACCTGTCACCACCTGTCAACACCTGTCAACACCTGTCAACACCTGTCAACACCTGTCAACACCTGTCACCAGGACACCTGTCACCACCTGTCACCACCTGTCACCACGACACCTGTCACCACCTGTCACCACCTGTCACCACCTGTCGCCACCTGTCACCACCTGTCACCACCTGTCACCACCTGTCACCACCTGTCACCACCTTCACCACCACCTGTCACCATCTGTCACCATCTGTCGCCACCTGTCACCACCTGTCACCACCTGTCACCACCTGTCGCCACCTGTCACCATGACACCTGTCACCACCTGTCACCATGACACCTGTCACCACCTGTCACCACCTGTCACCACCTGTCACCACCTGTCACCACCTGTCACCATCTGTCACCACCTGTCACCACCTGTCACCACCTGTCACCACCTGTCGCCACCTGTCACCACCTGTCACCACCTGTCACCACCTGTCACCACCTGTCACCACCTGAACACTGCACGCGGCTGCAGCTGCATGAAGGAATGAAAACACTGAAAGGCTCTTGAGCAAGGCAGCCTAGTGTGAGTGCACCCTTAGAGAGTCACATCCAAGTTGTCCATGTGAATTTTGGTGAATTTAATCAAAATTTGCTGTGTTTGCTCAAGTTAACTGGACAAACTGGGGTTTGAGTCAATGAAAACAAAAACAGTCCTCATTCCAATGAATTTAACACTGTTAAAAAGCTAAAGTAAATGATTACAATGAGTGTGTTGTGAGTTTCAGCCATGATTGGATAGATGTGTTCATGTCTACTGTCAAACCAGCTAAAGCATTCGTCAGTACGTTAGCTATGCTAATTATTGCTGTTCTTAACCAAGTCGGAGAGAGTGGGGATGAATGTGAGCAGCCTGTTGTGACCATACCATGAATAAAAATCTACTCAACTTAGTTTCTCTTCATGGCGTTGGGTTGTGAATTGGATAGAGGGTTAAGATTCAGGATTAATCAAAGCAAGTTACGTTACAGCCGCTTCCTGGTCAGACACTTTATGAAGAAAGGATTTAGAGAAGACCCTCCAACTTTATTAAATGATTGACACACACTTGCATTTCTTCAGCCCACCCTGGGAGTCACAACGACCTTATAAGGCACAGGTTGTAAGACCACACCCATTCGCCCCTGCAGGTCTGGCGGGGAAGCCCCATTGGGCAGCCTGAAGCTCATTCGCTGGAGCAGCGAAGACAGGAAGAGAAAGAGCTCCAGTCTGGCCAATGATTCACCAACGCAGACTCGAGGCCCCGCCCCAAACGGCAGGAAGCATGAAGGTGTGACCCGCTGACCCTGGTGGTCACGAAAGCGATCTGTAAAGAAGGCAAAACTTGAGCTGTGTCCAAAATGACTCACTGAACGCACTGACAAGCTTAAAACGCACGTTCAGACATGAAGCACCGTAGCATTGCATCCTGTACCCGTACACGTATCGGGTGATGTTTGAGCTGCTCGCGTAAAACAAAATGCATTCATAAAAATAAGAAAACAGTCCAGTTGGCAGAGAAAACTACCTTGGATAACGACGATTGAGAATCTACGCAGACAAAAATAAGACTCACTGGTTGTACTCTGCTGTGGCCTTCATACTTTACTTATTATTGATTTACATTGTGTCTTCTCCAGTGCGACTGCAGAAGAGGAAACACTGTTGACTGTGGAGCATCGGTCGAATGCTGCTTTCCACAATGCATCATGGGATATGTTGCACTCAATGTCTCCCATGATGCATTGTGGAACCGATGTGTCATGCTCTTACTGTCAAACCCAAAACGTAGTGGTGACCCTAGTTAGGGAACGGGCTGATTTCATACATAACTTTGCAAATGTTGATGTGCATCTGACATTTCCTGTGTGTTTGTTTCTTACCAGGATTAAACAAGTCAGGCTTGTCCCAGTGTGCAGAGTCGTGATGGATTGACCACATGTTGACCAAAACACGTGTCCCACGGCTAATGTGGTGACCTCCGATACTGAGAAAAGAAGAGGAGAGGAGGGGAAGACATGCAGCCATGAGCCAATTAGGGAAGACCTGACAGTTGATCATGTGTCTGGCATGCTAAATGTTAGCCACGTTAGCACTCAGAGACCACAGTCCTCTGCCAAGCAACTAATTTCCCAAAATATTGACTTACACCCGTAGTAAACTCCATCCATCCATCGACAGGTTTTCTTTTATGAACTTTGACAGTTTTCACATGACCTTGGTGGTTGTAATTCCAACTGTTTCTTAGCTAGCATAATTGCTGTAGCTACACGGAGGAACAGTAATTAGTGGTCCTCCTGTACCCTGACAGCCGAGACCAGCGATGAGGTTCTGACTTCCCAGTCAAATGTACAAACACAAGCGAGTAGCAGCAGCTCGTGTCTGGCTGGGGCCACTGCGCGTCTCTCCTTCAATATTTGAGCAGAAAAGGGGAAAATTCAGCAATTCTGAAGAAAAACATCATCCAAAACTGGATAAATCAGATGGAAATAGCTACAGTGCAAATCAGTGAATAAATAACCATTTAATTCATTTTACTTTTTTTTTCTCTTTCCACAGTGGCAGGTGAGGCACGGCCCCCCCGACTGCACGTCACTGCCTGACAGGGAGCTGGTTCCCCAGCAACGAGGCCTGATATTTGTTTTGTGTCCACAAGATGGTGCTAATCTCGCCTAGTTCATGGAAAGATTCTGGAGGATGTGGGCACGAAACAGATTTGGTTCGCTAAAGCCGAGAACGGGAGGATTATTGGTGTACGGATGACTCTTTGTCGTACCTGCTGTCAGTCATGGCGGTGTGAGGGATCAGAACTGGACTGACTGGGCGGATCCTCATACCTTCGTTGATGACACAGTCCAGATATGTCAGCCGAGCACGATCTGACACACGCACTGGTCTCTCGCTGCCCACGTGGTCGTCCAGCTCCTTCTGCACACGCTCCTGCACCTGCAGGAGGAAGGGCAGAAATGCTAACAAGAGCACGTTCATAAGCTATTGTTGGCGTGGGCGGCAGTTTACCTGTGGGTGGTGCAGAAGGTAGGCCAGGATCCACAGCAGTGTGGTCGATGTCGTCTCAACTCCAGCCCCAAAAGCTTCAGCTGCTGTCATGAGCACGTGGTCCTCCGTGATGATGTCCTCTTCCACCCTCCCGGAGCCTTTTCTTCGGCCTCGGCCCACTTGGCCCATCAGTAGGGCATCCAGGAGGTCACGGGGTTGATTGTCAGTCAGTGTGGCCTAAGGACAAATCGCACAAACTTTGGATCAGACGTGGAAAAACCTTGATCCATCCAAACAAATGGCATCCTGCAATGTTTACATGTCAAGTCAAGAAAAGCGGTAGCTGGCAGGGGTGATGTTCCTGCGCCGCCTTCTGAAGCCTGGGCAGGTGCTGAGTTACCTTGTGCTCCTCCAGCTTGTGTGTCAACAGTCTGTCTCTGACAGCGATGCACGCCTTCAGTTTACTCAGAGTCTTGTTAGGAAACACCTGGACAATAGGCAGATGATCAGAGACAGTTGGACAATTTGGTGACTGTAAAAAGAGGACTTGTGTCCAAGTTCATGTACTTTCATCCAGGGATAAATGTCCACCAGACCACCTCCAGCAATCGTCTGCACGATTCCGTCGTTGTACCGGAGGACCTCCTGTAGCTCGCTATCGCCATGACGATAGGTAGCACTAAATACCAGCATGCACACCACATTAGTGACTGCCCTGGTCACCGCGGGAGCTGGGTCGAAGCCACGCCCCTCCATGGACAACAGCTCCTCACAGAGACTGTCCACTGCAGCCAGGACTACAGAAGGAAATGTTTCCTGTTACAGCCATTCAGTAAATACTCTTCTATGTTGGGTTATATCTGGACACATGAATGATGCTGATATTCTTGTTCTACAGAGAATGGACAGATGGGACAGTTCACCCATGTCCTGCAAGCGACTTGTCCCCTCTCCAAAAAGAGTGAAGGAGTTCTGGACGAGCCGACGGTGAGACTTCCACAGTGGACAGTAATCTGAGAAGGCGATGTCTTTTCCCCCTCTGGTCAACAGGTCAGTGGTCACCTGATCAGAAACAGACCATTATCACCTCCAGTCACCTGGTCTACCTGCCCAGAATCTCCAGTTTGAGGAGGTCTCACCATTCTGGGACGCCCAGCAAAGTCCTTGCCTCTCAGCAGGAGAACCTCTCTGGCATGTTGATGGTTGTTTACCACCACAGTGAGGTGAGGACCCAGGTAGAGAGCAAAGAGAGGTCCGTAGCTGAAACCCAGAGCCATCACATGCTCAGACGAAGATCATTCTTGTGCACAAAACCCATCAGATATCTGACTGGCCTTTAATGTGCAGGAGACAGGTTTTCACTTCAGAGATGGAGCTCAAACACGTGAACAGGAACTCTTTTTAAAATGCAACATTCAACTAAGAGAACTTAGTTGTGTCAACATGAATCCAGGCGCTCTGAAGAAGCAGATTTCTCACCTGTAGCTCAGCTGGGTGAAGATGAGGTGAAGAGGACGGCCTCCTCTCAGCCAGGGCAGGCTGCCCAACACCGGGACCCAGGAAATACAGGGCACCTTCACTCTAGGTGGGCCAGCCTCAGAACCAGGTTCTGACCCTCGAACTGGTCTTCGAAATATCAGAAAGGAACCGACTGTCACCATGATAAAGAAGATTAAGAAGAGGGTTGGAGAGAAGGATGGACGGAGGGAAAGAAGGGAAGAAGGAGAGAGGAAGGTGCTGAGTGTGGAGAGAAGAGGACTATCCATTGTGGAGTGAAAATGAAGGCTGACGAGGACGACTTTTATCACACTCGGAGACCTTGGAGAGGTTAGCGGTCACAGAAGTGCGTGTGTATCTTGGTCAGTCAGCCTTGGTTTTATCGTGCTGTCGGTTGCTATGGTGACTTCAGAGAGACCTTGTGTGTGTCAGACTGTAGGTTCGGCAGATCTGAACATGTGATGTTGCATTGGAAGCTACAACAGACTACGATGGGAACAGAATTAAACCTGGAAGCATCTTTAGTTTTGTTGTTTTGAAGTTTTGTGGGTAAGTTGAAGCCATGTTGGCCTCGGACCCTGTTGACCCTGTTGCCAGCCCACCGTCACCGGTGATCCGGACAGACATCCAAACACAGGTGTAAAGAGGATGGAACCAGGAGAAATAGGGCCGCATCACTTTAGCTTTCCTACCCGCTCGTGTATTGGCATCATTCTTTAAACGGGTGTTCAACGGTTACCAAGTCCCATCCTGACTATGAGAATCATGTCACTCCAAACGAAGCTCTCTGCTCTGCTCATCAGGCCGACGTAGATGTTCAAGCACTGAGCAGCTTTAGGCCAACATCAAAGGTGCCGTCCAAATGAACACCTTCCTTCAAGAGAACAACATCTGGAGGAGTTTCAGTCAGACTCTTGCTAAAATCCCCAGATGATGAGGAGAAGCTGTCTGCTTGCGCCCCCCCCCCCCCCTCAGCTCTGCCTCCCACCACATCAACCAGGAGAAACAATGGCCTTGAAAATTTGGTTGGTCTAAATGTGATAATTTGACAATGAAACGTGTCGGGAACATTAAAATACTACGAATCATTGAGGGCAGGTTACAGCAGAACTAAGTGTTTCGTTTTCAGTTCCTTAAGATTCTGAAGTTGATCGATTATGATCGAAAGAGGGAAATGTTGAGAGGAGAACTTTGAAGAAGCGTCAGAGAGTCTTGAACAGAGAAGATGGGGGAGGGCAGAGAGGAAGGAGAGATCTTCTCTGAATATGGAGCCATGCTACATTTATGGTCCTGCCAACATCCATCTAGGAACACACAGCCTGGAGCTGCTGTGGAGCTACTTCCATTATTGTTGATTGTTATTTGCACCATGTTTTAAATGTTATTTTCTCTTTTATGGTGAAGCCCTGAATGAGAGATGCTAGATGAACTTTATTATTGTGTTGTGATTAATATTGTTGTTATTTATGTGATGTGTGTTTTGCTGAGACACGCCTCCAGACCCTGACCTTGGCCCAGTTCCAACCAGAAACCTCAAACACACCAAATGTCCTCAGTTTGTGAGTGAATTGTATATTTTGGTATTCAACCAGTCACATTCACCAATTCTCTTCCTCAAACACACACTCTCTTCGTCCTGGCCAGAAGAGTTGTGAAGCAGGACACACACATGTGAGTTGCACCTCGGCCACAGACAGGCCCCAGAGAACCCCTAACCCCAACCCTCAGAGTACCCCTAACCCTAACCCCAACCCTCATTGTACCCCTAACCCTAACCCTAACCCCCAGAGTACCCCTAACCCTCAGAGTACCCCTGACCCCAACCCTCATAGTACCCCTAACCCTAACCCTCAGAGTACCCCTAACCCAACCCTCATAGTACCCCTAACCCCCAGAGTACCCCTAACCCTAACCCCCAGAGTACCCCTAATCCTCATAGTACCCCTGACCCCAACCCTCATAGTACCCCTGACCCCAACCCTCATAGTACCCCTAACCCTAACCCCTAACCCTCAGAGTACCCCTAACCCCAACCCGCATAGTACCCCTAACCCCCAGAGTACCCTAACCCTAACCCCCAGAGTACCCCTAATCCTCATAGTACCCCTTGACCCCAACCCTCATAGACCCCTGACCCGCAACCTTCCATTATACCCCTAACCCTAACCCTAACCCTCAGAGTACCCCTAACCCCAACCCTCATAGTACCCCTACCCCAACCCTCATAGTACCCCTAACCCTAACCCCCTAACCCTCAGAGTACCCCTAACCCCAACCCTCATAGTACCCCTAACCCCCAGAGTACCCCTAACCCTAACCCCCAGAGTACCCCTAATCCTCATAGTACCCCTGACCCCAACCTCATAGTACCCCTGACCCCAACCCTCATAGTACCCCTTAACCCCAGAGTACCCCTAACCCCTAACCCCCAGAGTACCCTAATCCTCATAGTACCCCCTGACCCCAACCCCTCATAGTACCCTGACCCCAACCCTCATAGTACCCCTAACCCTAACCCCTAACCTCAGCGTACCCTAACCCCAACCCTCATAGTACCCCTACCCCAACCCTCATAGTACCCTAACCCTAACCCTCAGAGTACCCTAACCCCAACCCTCATAGTACCCTAACCCCCAGAGTACCCCTAACCCTAACCCCCAGAGTACCCCTAATCCTCATAGTACCCCTGACCCCAACCCTCATAGTACCCCTGACCCCAACCCTCATAGTACCCCTAACCCCCAGAGTACCCCTAACCCTAACCCCCAGAGTACCCCTAATCCTCATAGTACCCCTGACCCCAACCCTCATAGTACCCCTGACCCCAACCCTCATAGTACCCCTAACCCCAACCCTCATAGTACCCCTAACCCTAACCCCCAACCCTCATAGTACCCCTAACCCTAACCCCTAACCCTCAGAGTACCCCTAACCCTAAACCCTAACCCTCAGAGTACCCCTAACCCCAACCCTCATAGTACCCCTACCCCAACCCTCATAGTACCCCTAACCCTAACCCCTAACCCTCATAGTACCCCTAACCCTAACCCCTAACCCTCAGAGTACCCCTAACCCTAACCCTCAGAGTACCCCTAACCCTAACCCCTAACCCTCAGAGTACCCCTAACCCCAACTCTAACCCTGTAGTCCTGTAGAGAAGCTGAGTAAACACCCTCAGTTACTGCTGATGATTCAACTTCATCACAAAAACTGCCGCTTCTATTTCTGACTCCCACTTATATAATGGCTGCTGTTTCCACGGCAACAGTGGGCCAGTGCACCTGTTCATCATGATGTCCTGCAGGTTGGTCAGGTAATGACGATGGTAACAATGGAAGGGAAGAATCCTGTGTCCTTCCTTCCTTGATGTGGAGCCGCCCCCCGCCCCCCCTCCTATAATTTGTCCCTGCCGCAGTGAAGGAAACCCCGACTCTCCTGTACCGGTGACGTCACGCGCTCATCTGTCCTTATATGGAGCGGGGATACCCGCCGTCACGGCCGGATGCAGCCCATGTTTGGTCAGCTACGAAGCTCGCGGCGGGGGGAACCCCTCGCCCCGGACGGGACCAATGAGGATGAGCCGAGAGTTGCCTAGGAGACGGAGCGTATAAAAGAGGGATGCAGCTGAGGAAGTCCAGCATCCTGATCATCACCGACAACCGCGGAAGGATTATTCAAGCGCGAGGACCCGCCGACCGAACGCAATGCTCCTCGAACGCGAAGACAGCTTCATGTCAGAGTTTGAGGACGCGTGCAGCGCCTGGGTGGACAGTGTCGGCTCGAGCCGCAGCGACGGGACTGAATCTGACGTGGGGTCGCCCTTCTGCCAAGGTGAGTTGTCAATGAGTGTCGTGGTCACTGGAAATGCGCGATGCTGCGCCTGTGTGTTGAGTCCGGACGCTGCTCCGAGGAGACATTGTACAATAATAACCCCCCCCCATCTCCTCCTCCTCCTCAGTCTTCTCCCCCGGAACCGAAGCCTCGGACTCAGATTTCTTCTCCGACTTCAGCGAGTGCTCCTCGGACACTCTCTCCCCGTCTCTCGGCTACACCAGCAACTTCTTCACCGAGCCCGAGACGACATCGGCGGCCGTGGGACTGAGCAGCACCGCGGACGCGATCCTCAATATGATCACGGAGATCGTCGGGATCTGCACCGAAATGGAGCAGCACGCAGACGAGGGTTCTGTCCGCAGCTCCACGCCCCCCTCCAGGGCTCCCTCCACATCTCCCCCGGTTATCACTCCCTCTCAGAACTTTGACAGCATGCCCCCCATGCCCGCAGCACCCCAGTCACCCCCCGCCATCGTCCCGCCTGCAGTGGTGGTCAAAAGCGAGTTTGTGAGCCCCAGCTGCAGCGGCGGGTGTGGACAGACCGCGGTATCCGGGGACGACGCAGTGTATTCGGCTGGAGCAGAGCCGCTCCTCACGCTGCCCGCGCCGGAGCAACAGGTGGACGTTTCTGACTTCCTTGAGGCTCTGATCAACAGCGACGCGGCAAAGGGCGAGCCGAAGGCCGCCCCTGAGCTAAAGCAGGAGCCGCTGGGGCCGCTGGGGCCCCTGGGGCCCCTGGGGCCGCTGGGGCCGCTGGGGCTGGACAGCTGGCTGAAGACTTTTGTGCCGCTAACCGGAGGGGATTCCAACTACGTCATCAGCAGATCTGCAGTCAAGACGGAGTCCGTGCAGAGCTGCCCCCTCCCCACCGTGGAGTCGCATCTCATCTCCTCCTTTCTGCAAAGCGCGTTCCCGATAGTGAACTTCAACAGAAATCTGCACGCGCCCGCAGCCACGAGAGCGCAACGCGGGGGCAGGAGAATTCCCGCCAGGAGCGCGCCGAAGGCGAAGCTGTTCCCGTGCTCCGTGCAGGGCTGTGAACGCCGCTTCTCGCGCTCTGACGAGTTGAATCGTCACGTGCGCATTCACACAGGACAGAAGCCCTTTCAGTGCGCCATCTGCGCGCGCAGCTTCAGCCGCAGCGACCACCTGACCACGCACACGCGCACACACACTGGGGAAAAGCCCTTCTCGTGTGACGTGTGCGGCAAGCGTTTTGCGCGCAGCGACGAGAGGAAAAGACACGGGCGCGTGCACGTCAAGCAGCAGCTTCGCGCCCAGATGATGGCCGCGTACTCCCTGGCCCTGAACGCGCCCGGAGTGTGAGCAGAGGGGGCGGGGCCGGATTTTAACCTTCAACTGAGAGAAGTCTCCGTGTGACGTCACACGAGGGGCAGTTTTTATTGGCCGAGAGATTTTAGCTTCGGTCCTGGCGCATGCGCATGCGCCTCTGCGGCAGCGCTGAGGGGCCAGCGATGGAGGCCTTGAGTCCAGATTCCGGAGCAGCAGGCTCCCCTGCCGCTCCGCCTGATCCTGGTCGGACCGCTCCGCCTTTGGGTTAGGGGAGCAGCCAACGTGTAAAATACAGTCTGGGACTTTTGTGCATGAGGACGTGAACGTGACGTGGAGCGTGTTTGGATATTTGACGTTTGTATCACATCTCTATTTTTCTATGGTGCTTCTACCTCTGTGGCCGTGGTGCAACTTTCTATCAGCTCTTCTGTGTTTCACATCCACGTGTGAGCGCACGTGGATGTGACGTCAGTGTTCTGCATGGATGACGTGAATAAACATGCAAACAAGACCAGCGGTGCCTTCGTCCTCTTCATCCTCTTCGTCACAAATTCTGTGATGTCACAAAATCAAGAAGAAAAACAGTTTCAATCAGCAGCAGAAACAAGAATCAACAAAAACCCAGTTTAAGTTCATTTATCTGAAACAGTCGTTTCTGCTTCAGTGTCACAGATGTGGTTTCATATCTCTACAGTCAGACTCAGATGATGCAAACACCTGTTGGTTAGGGTTAGTTAGACTTAGTTAGGGTTAGTTAGGATTAGTTAGACTTAGTTAGGGTTAGGGTTAGCTCATTTACCTCCATGTGACTCAAAAGATTTACTCCCTATAAAAATCATTCCATCATGGAAGAGGGAGGGGCTGCATCCAGCTAACATGGGAAAAGCCTTCACAGCAGAAAACAGTCAGATAACAGTAGAAAACAGTCAGATAACAGTAGAAAACAGTCAGATAACACACCAACAGTTTAAAACAGTCAGATAACACACCAACAGTAGAAAACAGTCAGATAACACACCAACAGTAGAAAACAGTCAGATAACAGTAGAAAACAGTCAGATAACATACCAACAGTTTAAAACAGTCAGATAACACACCAACAGTAGAAAACAGTCAGATAACATACCAACAGTAGAAAACAGTCAGATAACACACCAACAGTATAAAACAGTCAGATAACAGTAGAAAACAGTCAGATAACATACCAACAGTAGAAAACAGTCAGATAACACACCAACAGTAGAAAACAGTCAGATAACACACCAACAGTAGAAAACTGTCAGATAACAGTAGAAAACAGTCAGATAACACACCAACAGTAGAAAACAGTCAGATAACACACCAACAGTTTAAAACAGTCAGATAACACACCAACAGTAGAAAACAGTCAGATAACAGTAGAAAACAGTCAGATAACACACCAACAGTAGAAAACAGTCAGATAACAGTAGAAAACAGTCAGATAACATAACACACCAACAGTAGAAAACTGTCAGATAACAGTAGAAAACAGTCAGATAACAGTAGAAAACAGTCAGATAACACACCAACAGTAGAAAACAGTCAGATAACACACCAACAGTAGAAAACAGTCAGATAACAGTAGAAAACAGTCAGATAACATACCAACAGTTTAAAACAGTCAGATAACACACCACCAGTAGAAAACAGTCAGATAACAGTAGAAAACAGTCAGATAACAGTAGAAAACAGTCAGATAACATACCAACAGTAGAAAACAGCCAGATAACACACCAACAGTAGAAAACAGTCAGATAACACACCAACAGTAGAAAACTGTCAGATAACAGTAGAAAACAGTCAGATAACACACCAACAGTAGAAAACAGTCAGATAACACACCAACAGTTTAAAACAGTCAGATAACACACCAACAGTAGAAAACAGTGAGATAACAGTAGAAAACAGTCAGATAACACACCAACAGTAGAAAACAGTCAGAAAACAGTCAGATAACACACCAACAGTAGAAAACTCTCAGATAACAGTAGAAAACAGTCAGATAAACCACAGTAGAAAACAGTCAGATAACACACCAACAGTAGAAAACAGTCAGATAACAGTAGAAAACAGTCAGATAACATACCAACAGTTTAAAACAGTCAGATAACACACCACCAGTAGAAAACAGTCAGATAACAGTAGAAAACAGTCAGATAACAGTAGAAAACAGTCAGATAACATACCAACAGTTTAAAACAGTCAGATAACACACCAACAGTAGAAAACAGTCAGATAACAGTAGAAAACAGTCAGATAACATACCAACAGTAGAAAACAGCCAGATAACACAACAACAGTAGAAAACAGTCAGATAACACACCAACAGAAGAAAACAGTCAGATAACACAACAACAGTAGAAAACAGTCAGATAACACACCAACAGAAGAAAACAGTCAGATAACACACCAACAGAAGAAAACAGTCAGATAAAAGTAGAAAACAGTCAGATAACACACCAACAGTTTAAAACAGTCAGATAACACACCAACAGTAGAAAACAGTCAGATAACACACCAACAGTAGAAAACAGCCAGATAACACATCAACAGTAGAAAACAGTCAGATAACACACCAACAGTTTAAAACAGTCAGATAACACACCAACAGTAGAAAACAGTCAGATAACACACCAACAGTAGAAAACAGTCAGATAACACACCAACACACAACTAATCTGTCCCTGAGAGGTTCAGGACCAAACACCATGACCTCAGTTTTTCCTGAGTTAAGGAGGAGGAAATTTGAAGACATCCAGGACTTTATGTCTTTAAGACAGGTCTGGAGCTTCACTAACTTCTCTGTCTCCTCGGGTTTCATGGATAAATAGAGCTGAGTGTCATCAGCATAACAATGAAAATTTATCCCATGCTGCCGAATAATGTTCCCTAAGGGAAGCATGTCCAAGGTGAAGAGGATTGGTCCAAGTACAGAACCTTGAGGAACTCCATGGCTAACCCTACTGTATGAGGAGGGAACACCATGGACATGGGCAAACTGGTATCTATCAGATAAGTATGATCTAAACCAGTCTAGTGCTGTCCCTTTAATCCCAATCACATGTTCCAGTCTCTGTAACAGGATGCTGTGATCAACTGGATCAAAAGCAGCACTGAGGTCCAGCAGAACCAGCATAGAGACCAGTCCATGATCGGAAGCTATGAGAAGGTCATTAGTGACTTTAAGAAGTGCTGTTTCTGTGCTGTGATGAGCTCTAAAGCCTGACTGAAACATCTCAAACAGGCTGTTCCTCTGCAGGTGCTCCAGGAACTGAGTCACCACCACCTTCTCTAGAACTTTAGAGATCAAAGGAAGGTTGGATATCGGCCTATAATTTGCTAAGACATCAGGATCCAGTGATGGTTTTTTAAGCAACGGCTTAATCACTGCCACCTTGTAGGACCAGGGTACATAACCTGACACTAAAGAACCATTGATCTGGTCCAGGATAGAACTGCCTATCAATGGTAGAACATCCTTCAACAGGTGTGTTGGGATAGGATCTAAAGGACACGCGGTGGTCTTGGATTTCTGAATTAGCGATGACGCCTCAGAAAAATATATAGGGCTGAAGGAGTTTAAGGGCTCGTTGGAGACCCTGTATGTTCCTACAGTCAGCACATCTGGTGATGGTCCAGTTGTTGGGATGGCCTGGTTAGCTTTCTCTCTGATAGCTAGAACTTTATCAGTGAAGAAGCTCATGAAGTCTTCACCACTCAGGGAGGAAGGGATACGTGGATCTAATTGGGCTCATTCACCGGAGTAAACTCCAATATCCAGGCACTGAGCTGGGGAGCAACCAGAATTGCCACCCCTGCCCGTCGCCTCTCACCATCGGCTCCTCCAGAGTGGTAGAGAGTCCAACCCCTCTCGAGAAGACTGGTTCCAGAGCCCTTGCTATGCGTCGAGGTGAGGCCGACTATATCTAGTCGGAACTTCTCAATATCACGCACCAGCTCAGGCTCCTTTCCCACCAGAGAGGTGACATTCCATGTCCCTAGAGCCAGTTTCTGCAGCCGGGGATCAAACCAAGGTCCCTGCCTTCGGCCGCTACCCAGCACACAATGCACCCACCCCCCCTGGCCCCTCCTGCAGGTGGTGAGCCCACGGGAAGGGGGTCCCATGTAGCCTCTTCGGGCTGTGCCCGGCCGGACTCCATGGGCAGAGGTCCGGACACCAGGCGCTCGCCAATGTGCCCCGTCCCCAGGCCAGGAGGGGGCCTCGGTGACCCGCATCCGGGCAAGGGAAACTTGGAACCAATATTGCTACTCATCATTAGGGGGTCCTGGGCTACACTTTTTCTGGTCCCTCACCTAGGACCTGTTTGCCATGGGTGGTTATTATAGACAGTGAACACATCACCAGCTCCAGACCGTCCGACTGTTATTATAGACGGTGAACGCATCACCAGCTCCAGACCGTCCGACTGTTATTATAGACGGTGAACGCATCAACAGCTCCAGACCGTCCGACTGTTATTATAGACGGTGAACGCATCACCAGCTCCAGACCGTCCGACTGTTATTATAGACGGTGAACGCATCACCAGCTCCAGACCGTCCGACTGTTATTATAGACGGTGAACGCATCACCAGCTCCAGACCGTCCGACTGTTATTATAGACGGTGAACGCATCACCAGCTCCAGACCGTCCGACTGTTATTATAGACGGTGAACGCATCACCAGCTCCAGACCGTCCGACTGTTATTATAGACGGTGAACGCATCAACAGCTCCAGACCGTCCGACTGTTATTATAGACGGTGAACGCATCACCAGCTCCAGACCGTCCGACTGTTATTATAGACGGTGAACGCATCACCAGCTCCAGACCGTCCGACTGTTATTATAGACGGTGAACGCATCAACAGCTCCAGACCGTCCGACTGTTATTATAGACGGTGAACGCATCACCAGCTCCAGACCGTCCGACTGTTATTATAGACGGTGAACGCATCAACAGCTCCAGACCGTCCGACTGTTATTATAGACGGTGAACGCATCAACAGCTCCAGACCGTCCGACTGTTATTATAGACGGTGAACGCATCACCAGCTCCAGACCGTCCGACTGTTATTATAGACGGTGAACGCATCAACAGCTCCAGACCGTCCGACTGTTATTATAGACGGTGAACGCATCAACAGCTCAAGACCGTCCGACTGTTATTATAGACGGTGAACGCATCACCAGCTCCAGACCGTCCGACTGTTATTATAGACGGTGAACGCATCACCAGCTCCAGACCGTCCGACTGTTATTATAGACGGTGAACGCATCACCAGCTCCAGACCGTCCGACTGTTATTATAGACGGTGAACGCATCACCAGCTCCAGACCGTCCGACTGTTATTATAGACGGTGAACGCATCAACAGCTCCAGACCGTCCGACTGTTATTATAGACGGTGAACGCATCAACAGCTCCAGACCGTCCGACTGTTATTATGTACGGTGAACGCATCACCAGCTCCAGACCGTCCGACTGTTATTATGTACGGTGAACGCATCACCAGCTCCAGACCGTCCGACTGTTATTATAGACGGTGAACGCATCACCAGCTCCAGACCGTCCGACTGTTATTATGTACGGTGAACGCATCACCAGCTCCAGACTGTCCGACTGTTATTATAGACGGTGAACGCATCACCAGCTCCAGACCGTCCGACTGTTATTATGTACGGTGAACGCATCACCCACAGGAGGTCATCCTAGTGTTATTACAGACAGTGAACTCATCACCAACTCCAGACCGTCCTATTGTTGCTACAGACAGTGAACTCACCGCTGTCCCAACACTATCCTACTGACAACGTAGACATTGAACTTAACACTGACTCCAGACTGTTCTACTGTTCGTACAGACGTGAACTCACCACCAACACTGGCCTGTCCCAACATTAATGCAGCCATTGAACTCACCTTGTGGCTAATGTTTGATGAAGTACAATGAAAAGGGACGAAGGTCGAGTACAAATGTCCTTTCCTGGTATGTGATCATAATCAGTGGGTGTGAGCAATGACCTTTAACCCCAGAAAGAATAGAAAAAGATTTCAGCTGAGGCAAAGGAAGTTCTCCCTTTTTTCGATGTCCTTCTTCATTTCTGACTCACTGATGAACCAGATTTTTGCACTTGCACCGTTGGCCTCACGAGGGTACCTAAGGTGATGTGAGTGTGTCGTGGGTTAGGTTTGCTGTGTTGTTGTTACCATGGTCTTCCTCAGAAAGAGAAGATTTCATGCATTCCTGCTGCTGGCAGCCATGTTGGCTCTGCTCTTCTTCATCAGCAATTCACGGCTACGTAAGTTTCCTCAGACTCTGACTTGCTCAATCAGGTGCTTATTGTGTATTTAGACATCTTAATTTCCTTTTTTAACAAAAATTGAGCTCATTTTCAGTTCAAGTGTTTAAAAATGGCAAGTGCTCTACCCTAAATGAGGATTTTTGCTGACAGCTCAGGCAGGTGATGGAGACTGTGGCGCTGCCTGGCAACCATGTTTTCGCTCTCGCATGGTACCAACAAGCTAGTCATGTCTGTGGTAAGCAACTGACACAAAACCTAAAACAGGCCAGTTTTCTTTTGTTTCAGCAGAATCCACTGGCTCCTCCAGACTGGGTGGAGTCAGATGAAGCTTGGCAGCCGAACGAGTGTCCTGGCCAATCGTTTCAGGCCTGGCTTCTGCTGGAGAATTTAAAGCTGAGTATGGAAGACAGCAATGACATCCTGCTGGAACCATACCTACAGAGCTGGGATCAGCTGCTGAAGTATGAACTCAGTGATGCAAAACTCAGGAGCTGCTAACTGAAAATGCTAACACTTTTGAGTGACTGAGGGATTTTTCTTCTCCAGCTTCATGGACTCTCTGGGCTCAGTGGTCAGTTTTTTCTCTCAGAAAGTGAAGGAAAAGGTCACTCTTCTCCGTGAGCAGTCAATCAGACACAGCACCGGGGCTGAGGGGAGACGTGAGGTGAGGCTGAAGGCTATTTCAGAAACACAGACTGTCAAGTCTCCTCTGCTGCTAATGTTCTCCTCCTCAAGGCGTATCGTACTGTTCGATCCATGGTGGAAACAGAGTTAAAAGAGGAAGTGGTTAACTTCTCCCATCGAACAAATTCAGGCTGCAGGACGCTACTGAGGCTTCATCGGTCTCTGCTGTGGCTCAAACTGCTGCTGGAGGGTTTGGCTGAAGGTCCGGACATTCATGGACATCAGAGAACACCTGGAGAGCTGAGCAGGTAAACCGCTTGGTGCATTTAGGGCCCAATCGCAGCATCAGGCAACAGAAGAGGGATGTTTCTGGATCATCTAAATGTAGCTTGTTAATCTTAACGGCCGAACATATCTGGAGTCAGGAAATGGAACAAGACAGTGGCGATAAGGTCAGAAAATAGCACGAAGAGAGCCCTTAGCTAACAGCAGCGGCGGTCCAAGCACGGGCCAGAGCAGTCTGGGTCCTCACTCTCTTAAAGACAGAAAGAATCACTCTTAACCCATTTATATTGACTGGCTTTATGGTTGTTATTGTCAAAACCCAGTAAGCACAAACCCAGGATGTCAGCAGCTTTCAGTGGATGAGCAGTCAAAGGCCAGCAGCATCTTCCTGATGACTCTCAGGAACTGAGATGGTGTCTGTCCAGGAGAGATCTTTGGAGATCATGGGGGGCATGGGGGGGCTCAGTTCTGTTCCTCCTGAAGTCCACAATGAGCTCCTTTGTTTTGGTGGTGTTTAATGCCAAGTTTTTGTCTGTGACCCGTATTCACAGAGTCCAGAGACTTAAGTTGCTTTTCTTGACATCATTCCAAGAAAGATCTTAGGATTCCTCCAATCTTAAGGTTTTCTTTGAATTTTCCCTTAGAATGATAAAAGATATTCAGGAAGCATCTTTGGTCTTAAGATGCTGCTGAAGGAGGAAACTGTTGAGAGGAGAGCCCTGAAGTGCTCTGCTGTTGCTCCAGGAAGCTCATCAGCTCTCCTCTGTGGATCTGTTCACCCAGAGGTCGAGTGTGGGGGTAGACCGTCTGTGCTGTGCTGGGGAACCACTCTGTCCAAGCACTTCATGATTACAGGTGTGAGGTCAACAGCGCCATCGTCAGCGAGGCTGGTTGTTGGGGACTATTTGGTCCTGAGAAGATTGTGGCAGCTTTCAGGCATGTGGCAGTTTCTGCTTCAGCCAGGGAGACTTTAAAACCCCTGCAGAAGATAGGAACCCCTGCAGAAGATAGGAACCCCTGCAGAAGATAGGAGCCCCTGCAGAAGATAGGAACCCCTGCAGAAGATAGGACCCCTGCAGAAGATAGGAACCCCTGCAGAAGATAGGACCCCTGCAGAAGATAGGAACCCCTGCAGAAGATAGGACCCCTGCAGAAGATAGGAACCCCTGCAGAAGATAGGAACCCCTGCAGAAGATAGGAACAGCTGCAGAAGATAGGAGCCCCTGCAGAAGATAGGAACAGCTGCAGAAGATAGGAACCCCTGCAGAAGATAGGAGCCCCTGCAGAAGATAGGAGCCCCTGCAGAAGATAGGAACCCCTGCAGAAGATAGGAGCCCCTGCAGAAGATAGGAACCCCTGCAGAAGATAGGAGCCCCTGCAGAAGATAGGAGCCCCTGCAGAAGATAGGAACCCCTGCAGAAGATAGGAGCCCCTGCAGAAGATAGGAACCCCTGCAGAAGATAGGAACCCCTGCAGAAGATAGGAGCCCCTGCAGAAGATAGGAACCCCTGCAGAAGATAGGACCCCCTGCAGAAGATAGGACCCCTGCAGAAGATAGGAACCCCTGCAGAAGATAGGACCCCTGCAGAAGATAGGAACCCTGCAGAAGATAGGACCCCTGCAGAAGATAGGAACCCCTGCAGAAGATAGGAACCCCTGCAGAAGATAGGAACAGCTGCAGAAGATAGGAAGCCCTGCAGAAGATAGGAACAGCTGCAGAAGATAGGAACCCCTGCAGAAGATAGGAGCCCCTGCAGAAGATAGGAGCCCCTGCAGAAGATAGGAACCCCTGCAGAAGATAGGAGCCCCTGCAGAAGATAGGAACCCCTGCAGAAGATAGGAGCCCCTGCAGAAGATAGGAGCCCCTGCAGAAGATAGGAGCCCCTGCAGAAGATAGGAACCCCTGCAGAAGATAGGAGCCCCTGCAGAAGATAGGAACCCCTGCAGAAGATAGGAGCCCCTGCAGAAGATAGGAACCCCTGCAGAAGATAGGAACCCCTGCAGAAGATAGGAGCCCCTGCAGAAGATAGGAGCCCCTGCAGAAGATAGGAGCCCCTGCAGAAGATAGGAACCCCTGCAGAAGATAGGAACCCCTGCAGAAGATAGGAGCCCCTGCAGGCCCCTGCAGAAGATAGGAACCCCTGCAGAAGATAGGACCCCTGCAGAAGATAGGAACCCCTGCAGAAGATAGGAACCCCTGCAGAAGATAGGAGCCCCTGCAGAAGATAGGAACCCCTGCAGAAGATAGGAGCCCCTGCAGAAGATAGGAACCCCTGCAGAAGATAGGAGCCCCTGCAGAAGATAGGAACCCCTGCAGAAGATAGGAACCCCTGCAGAAGATAGGAACCCCTGCAGAAGATAGGAACAGCTGCAGAAGATAGGAGCCCCTGCAGAAGATAGGAACCCCTGCAGAAGATAGGAGCCCCTGCAGAAGATAGGAGCCCCTGCAGAAGATAGGAGCCCCTGCAGAAGATAGGAACCCCTGCAGAAGATAGGAACCCCTGCAGAAGATAGGAGCCCCTGCAGAAGATAGGAACCCCTGCAGAAGATAGGAACCCCTGCAGAAGATAGGAACCCCTGCAGAAGATAGGAGCCCCTGCAGAAGATAGGAACAGCTGCAGAAGATAGGAGCCCCTGCAGAAGATAGGAACAGCTGCAGAAGATAGGAGCCCCTGCAGAAGATAAGAGCCCCTGCAGAAGATAGGAACAGCTGCAGAAGATAGGAGCCCCTGCAGAAGATAGGAGCCCCTGCAGAAGATAGGAGCCCCTGCAGAAGATAGGAGCCCCTGCAGAAGATAGGAGCCCCTGCAGAAGATAGGAACAGCTGCAGAAGATAGGAACCCCTGCAGAAGATAGGAACAGCTGCAGAAGATAGGAGCCCCTGCAGAAGATAGGAACCCCTGCAGAAGATAGGAACCCCTGCAGAAGATAGGAACAGCTGCAGAAGATAGGAGCCCCTGCAGAAGATAGGAACAGCTGCAGAAGATAGGAGCCCCTGCAGAAGATAAGAGCCCCTGCAGAAGATAGGAACAGCTGCAGAAGATAGGAGCCCCTGCAGAAGATAGGAACAGCTGCACAGGATGAAGTGATCTTAGTGTTTTGATTCTTATCGTACTCATCAGTGTTGGAGTCATGTGACCGTCCTCCTGGTCTTCATGATCAGTGCCAGGAGATGAAACCATTAATCACATGTTGGAAAATAACCCAGCGACTTTGCATGTTCATGTGCCAGGGATGCCTACAGAGTGGCGTTGGCCCCCCACCACCCCTGGTTCCTCCGCCAGGCTGCAGAGATGGTGTTCTTTGCTCTCCCGGACCGACAGTACTTCCTGAAATTGGTGTGCGTGCAGAGCCAGAACGAGGCGACCCCGATCCTACGGACCATCATCCGCGCGTTGACACTGGTGCACAAACAGACTCAGCAAATCCTGGCAGAAAATGACATGTTGGAGCTGCCGTGACCACGTTGGGGAGGAGAGGACAGACCACTCCAGAACCAGGTCCTGTGTGAACCAGGTCCTGTGTGAACCAGGTCCTGTGTGAACCAGGTCCTGTGAACGAAGGGGTCGAGGACCAGGGTCTTTTCGTCCTGAGGAGAAGCTCCAGGTGCGTCTTTCAGCGCGGCCTCACCACCGTCTCTCCATCGACTTCATTTACTCTAAACTGGTTGGAACCTAAATGGTTCTTATGGTTCATCATTTAAAACGTAAGGACGACAACGATAACAATGGATCATATTCAATAAACAATATTACAACTAATTCAGAATAAAGGCCATTCCTCCTATTATTGTTATTAATATTGCTGTTGTTATTGGCATTATTATTTTACTCCAAAAGAAAGAAATGAAGCATTGTGAGTTTGTCATGATAAAACCATCAAATGGGGACATTTATTCCAGATGAATGTTCACGCTTCCTTTACGTGACTCACAACACAACATGTTCCACCACCAAATCTAAAATTCGTGCTCGATAGTACCGTCAGCCGTCGCATCATCGTCTCTGTTTAGTTGCTCATCGTCCTCTTTGGCTGAAGATGTTGTCATGGAAACAGAGGGCTGATTTGCTGTCGATACACAATTATATCACATATCTGAATAACCAATCAGCGAATGAGTTAGCTCCTCAGTCATTCAATGCTAATAGCAGTGCTAACACGATAACCTTCCACAACAAACACACATAGCTTTATGCTAGAATTATGTCAATTAATGTTCTCACTCGTTCAGGTCCAAAAGAATCTCAGCTTAAGAGAATTCATCTGACTTCAGTTAGTTTTTGAACGATGCTTCAGCTCTGATCCAAGAAGCTTCTTCAGTTCTAAAGGAACTGGTGGAACCCCAGAGTTCTACAAAAGAAACTGGTGGAACCCCAGAGTTCTACAAAAGGAACTGGTGGAACCCCAGAGTTCTACAAAAGGAACTGGTGGAACCCCAGGGTTCTACAAAAGGAACTGGTGGAACCCCAGAGTTCTACAAAAGGAACTGGTGGAACCCCAGAGTTCTACAAAAGGAACTGGTGGAACCCCAGGGTTCTACAAAAGGAACTGGTGGAACCCCAGGGTTCTACAAAAGGAACTGGTGGAACCCCAGAGTTCTATAAAAGGAACTGGTGGAACCCCAGAGTTCTACAAAAGGAACTGGTGGAACCCCAGAGTTCTACAAAAGGAACTGGTGGAATCCCAGAGTTCTACAAAAGGAACTGGTGGAACCCCAGAGTTCTACAAAAGGAACTGGTGGAACCCCAGGGTTCTATAAAGGAACTGGTGGAACCCCAGAGTTCTATAAAAGGAACTGGTGGAATCCCAGAGTTCTATAAAAGGAACTGGTGGAATCCCAGAGTTCTATAAAAGGAACTGGTGGAATCCCAGAGTTCTATAAAAGGAACTGGTGGAACCCCAGAGTTCTATAAAAGGAACTGGTGGAATCCCAGAGTTCTATAAAAGGAACTGGTGGAACCCCAGAGTTCTATAAAAGGAACTGGTGGAATCCCAGAGTTCTATAAAAGGAACTGGTGGAACCCCAGAGTTCTATAAAAGGAACTGGTGGAATCCCAGAGTTCTATAAAAGGAACTGGTGGAATCCCAGAGTTCTATAAAAGGAACTGGTGGAACCCCAGGGTTCTATAAAAGGAACTGGTGGAACCCCAGGGTTCTATAAAAGGAACTGGTGGAACCCCAGAGTTCTATAAAAGGAACTGGTGGAACCCCAGAGTTCTATAAAAGGAACTGGTGGAATCCCAGAGTTCTATAAAAGGAACTGGTGGAACCCCAGAGTTCTATAAAAGGAACTGGTGGAACCCCAGAGTTCTATAAAAGGAACTGGTGGAATCCCAGAGTTCTATAAAAGGAACTGGTGGAACCCCAGAGTTCTATAAAAGGAACTGGTGGAACCCCAGAGTTCTATAAAAGGAACTGGTGGAACCCCAGAGTTCTATAAAAGGAACTGGTGGAATCCCAGAGTTCTATAAAAGGAACTGGTGGAACCCCAGAGTTCTATAAAAGGAACTGGTGGAACCCCAGAGTTCTATAAAAGGAACTGGTGGAATCCCAGGGTTCTATAAGCTGTGCTGCTTTGCTGAATGCTGCCAGTGGTGGTAGTTGCTGGTAATACAATATCCACCTCCTGTCCCAATGCCCACCTCCTGTTTTAATGTCCACCTCCTGTCCCAATGTCCACCTCCTGTCCCAATGTCCACCTCCTGTTTTAATGTCCACCTCCTGTCCCAATGTCCACCTCCTGTCCCAATGTCCACCTCCTGTCCCAATGTCCACCTCCTGTCCCAATGCCCACCTCCTGTCCCAATGTCCACCTCCTGTCCCAATGCCCACCTACCCCCAGAAGAGGTGGGACACTCCTCTGAAGACAACCGGAGGATCTTTGGTCAACTGGAACAAGCTTCACTGAACAGAGGAGGCTGAGACACCAGCTGCTGCTCCCAGTGCTGTACTGGGATCCCTCCCCAGCCAAGGTCACAATGGGTCACACTCACCATCCCATGAGGACCAGGATGACCCCCCCCCCCCTTTACTGATGCTGATTACCACCAAGGACAGCATTCAGCAAAGCAGTACAGTTCATAGAACTCTGGGATTCACCAGTTGGTTTAAAACTGAAGAAACCTCTCGGACCTGAGGAGAAACATCTCCCCAAAATGAAAGAAAGTCCAGTTGAATTCTCTTTAGCCACGATGCTACGATTAGCACTGATGTGAGCAAAGGTGATGTCATGGGGTGTGTTTTACCTTTAAGCCTGCTCAGGTATAAAAGCAGCACGAGGACAGTGGAGACGCAGTATGGGCAGAAGACCACTAAGTGTATCACCATGTGCGGGACCAGAGCGGCAGAGGGAGGACCTTGTGGAGCTGAATGAAGAAATAAACAAGGTTATATTATTATTATTATTATTATTATTATTATTATTATTATATAATACTTATAATGATAATAGCCTCTGAAATTAGCCTGAGGTCACACCAAGCTGACCAAACCTACGGGACCGAGTCAGTTCCAGTTCACACCAGGCCAGGTCCACACAAAGAGAGTCCAAAAAATGAGTTTTTCTAATGTGGTCAGGTCAAGGATCAGGTCAGGTCACGGATCAGGTCAGGTCATGGATCAGGTCAGGTCACGGATCAGGTCAGGTCACAGATCAGGTCAAGGATCAGGTCAGGTCACGGATCAGGTCAGGTCATGGATCAGGTCAGGTCACAGATCAGGTCATGGATCAGGTCAGGTCACGGATCAGGTCAGGTCATGGATCAGGTCAGGTCATGGATCAGGTCAGGTCACAGATCAGGTCATGGATCAGGTCAGGTCACAGGTCAGGTCAGGTCACGGATTAGGTCAGGTCACGGATTAGGTCATGGATCAGATCAGGTCATGGATCAGGTCAGGTCAAGGATCAGGTCAGGTCACGGATTAGGTCAGGTCACGGATTAGGTCATGGATCAGATCAGGTCATGGATCAGGTCAGGTCAAGGATCAGGTCAGGTCACGGATCAGGTCAGGTCACGGATCAGGTCAGGTCACAGATCAGGTCATGGATCAGATCAGGTCATGGATCAGATCAGGTCATGGATCAGATCAGGTCAAGGATCAGGTCAGGTCAGGGATTAGGTCAGGTCACGGATCAGGTCAGGTCACGGATCAGGTCAGGTCATGGATCAGGTCAGGTCACAGGTCAGGTCAGGTCACGGATCAGGTCAGGTCATGGATCAGGTCAGGTCACAGGTCAGGTCAGGTCACAGATCAGGTCATGGATCAGATCAGGTCATGGATCAGGTCAGGTCAAGGATCAGGTCAGGTCACGGATCAGGTCAGGTCAGGGATTAGGTCAGGTCATGGATCAGGTCAGGTCACGGATCAGGTCAGGTCATGGATCAGGTCAGGTCACAGGTCAGGTCAGGTCATGGATCAGGTCAGGTCACAGGTCAGGTCACAGATCAGGTCATGGATGGGGTCAGGTCATGGATCAGGTCAGGTCCCGGATCAGGTCAGGTCACAGGTCAGGTCATGGATCAGGTCAGGTCATGGATCAGGTCATGGATCAGGTCAGGTCACAGATCAGGTCACAGGTCAGGTCATGGATCAGGTCAGGTCCCGGATAAGGTCAGGTCACAGGTCAGGTCAGGTCACAGATCAGGTCACGGATCAGGTCAGGTCACAGGTCAGGTCAGGTCACAGATCAGATCATGGATCAGGTCAGGTCCCGGATCAGGTAAGATCCCGGATCAGATCAGGTCCCGGATCAGGTCAGGTCACAGATCAGGTCACGGATCAGGTCAGGTCACAGATCAGATCATGGATCAGGTCAGGTCACGGATCAGGTCAGGTCACAGGTCAGATCATGGATCAGGTCAGGTCACAGATCAGGTCATGGATCAGGTCAGGTCCCGGATCAGGTAAGATCCCGGATCAGATCAGGTCCCGGATCAGGTCAGGTCACAGATCAGGTCACGGATCAGGTCAGGTCACAGATCAGGTCATGGATCAGGTCAGGTCACAGGTCAGGTCCCGGATCAGATCAGGTCCCGGATCAGGTCAGGTCACAGGTCAGGTCCCGGATCAGGTCAGGTCACAGATCAGGTCCCGGATCAGGTCAGGTCACAGGTCAGGTCCCGGATCAGATCAGGTCCCGGATCAGGTCAGGTCACAGGTCAGGTCCCGGATCAGATCAGGTCCCGGATCAGGTCAGGTCAACTGTACCTCTGACTAAGAGCAAGCTGGATGAGGAGTTCCCAAGGCCACTGAGTTGGCACCTGTAGTGGCCTTCATCATCCTGGGAAACGTGGTGCAGAGTCATTGTTGCAGAGTCACCTGAGCCAATGATGGTGTTGTTTTTATAGAACACAGCTGTGACTCTGGGGGGGGGGATCTTGGCTTTACAGAGCAGAGTGACGTTCTCTCCGGTTCCCACGGGATGGATCAGCCCAACCAGGATCACCTCTTTATCTGCAACCAGGACCACAACACCGGAAGAGTCGGGTCAAGTTTTGTGGCTTCGTGTTGCCTGAAAGCAGCAAGACCTTAGAGGGTTCCCAGGGTTCCAGTATCTCTGTCCTTCACCTGTAGGTCAGGGGTCGGACGTAGGTACGACTCCTGGGTCTCTTACTGTATATGTTGACACGGACGGAGTTGCTCCGCTGGCTCATAGTTGATTCACACCAGTAGATCCCACTGTCAAATTTTTTGGACGTATGGATCAGACAGCCGTGCGGGGTGGGATCCCCCCAGGTTGTTCCACAGGTTTCTAAGCGGAACCTTTCTTCAGAGCTGTTGATTCCGATGGCTCTGACCACCTTCCAGACACGAGAGCGGCTGCTGGTCTCACAGCTGAAGGACAGGTTATGGAACTCAAACACCTGAGAGGAGCTGGGTCTGACGGTCAGCGTGGCGGGACTCGAAGAATCTGGGGACACACAACAGCATGTGGTAGACCATCGAACCCTGAGGTTCTCTTCCAAGGACACCTCACAACCTAAAACAGCTGTTTGGTTTGGTTCCAAAAAGGGGGATTTTCATGACTGAATTCTCTCTTTGGTGCCTTTGACCCTGAACATTTCTCTCGACATCATTTATTCACGGTTCCAAAATGATTCTGATACAAGAATAAAGAATTTTTTAAAAGAGCAGAAGGTCACCGTGTATCAGAAGCCAGGTGGGCGGAGACTCTCCGTGTTTGCTGTCCCGGCATTTATAAGCACCTTCATCAGACTTGGAGAAATTACGGATGGTCATGTGACCTGTAGAGGAGGTCCCCACAAGATCGTTGTTGTGTTTTAAAAAGTCTGCAGAGCTGGGGCCGGAGTGGTTGTTTTTACAGTGCAGGGTCACATCATCGTGCTCCATCACAGGTTCGACAGGACTCTGCAGAACCACCAAAGAACCTGGAGAACATCAGTTGAAGGTTAGCGTCTCCTCTCTGGACAGGTGTCTCATTACTGTCCAATGTGCTAACTGGGCGCCCTAGTGGTGAAGGTGGGGCACCACAGACACACAAGTTCTGGAGTCTGGACCAGCTCAGCGTCCGACTGACCCACTGATGACAAAAAATACAATGCTAACGATGAGATGATGATGACAGAAAGAAGAGGAGATGCATGTGGACTCACGGGTGACGGTGATGTTGACCATGTTGCTGCTGTCTCTGTATCTGGACTCACACCAGTACACGCCAGTGTCAGACGGTTTCACCACATTCAGCTCACACCCAGAGGACGTTGGGTTGCCCCAGTCAGAGCCGCACCGGGACAGAAACCGGTCACTGGGGAACAAGGCAATAGTGGGTTGAAGAGGCGGCAGGCCGGTCAGGTCCAAACAGCAGCTCTGGGAGGCCGTTCTAACATCAAGACCAGGGGTGGGCAAATCCAGTCCTCGAGGGCCGGATCCAAGCCAGACTTTCTGTCCTACAGGTCAACACCTTCACCTGGGGCTCCATTTACCTGGTGAAAGCATTTCCTGCCTGGTAGGATGCAAATCCCGACCCTCAAGGACTGGATTTGACCTCCTCTGGTGGGCAAGTCCAATCCATGAAGGCCGGAATCCAGCCAAGGTTTTGCATCCTACCAGGGAGAAACCGCTTCCACCAAGGTAAATGGAGCCCCAGGTGAAGGTGTTTACCTGTAGGACAGAAAGTCTGGCTTGGATCTGGACCTCGAGGACTGGATTTGCCCACCCCTGATCAAGACATTCAAGCAGAAACTCTCCAAAAACTCCAAAGTTCAATCAAATAAGGAGTCGTGTTAAACCGGAACGTGACCTGTTAAGATGTTTTTGAGTGAAAGAGCTTTTGATTCTCTAATCGTGTAATTTAACAAATGACAATTTTCGGTTCTTGACAACAATAAAATGTTTGAACTCTGCTACGCGGAATCATTTGGAGCAGTTTTTCAGTTTTGTTCAAAAGTTATCATTGGGAGGTTTGGTCAGTCACATCTGAATTGGCAGCTTAGAGATGATGACGATGTCTTTGATGTTGACGATAGTCAAATCAGAGAAAAATCTCTTTTGCATCATCATTTGGAACGAGGTGCAGCAGCAGTTTGAGAGGGAGCCGTGTAGCCTGACGCTGGTGCTAACCTGTTTGTGTATCTCCACACCTTCCATTCACTGGAGCTGAAGCATTCACAGCTCACAAAGATCTTCTCATACTCGAAGAACTGAGTCCTGCGGGGAGAAACTAGCAGAGAGGCTGTGGGGGGGCAGGAAACCAAGGCATGGTGGCTGTCAGCTCACAGTGCTAAGCTAACAAACCTCAACCAACAACATGACGTGTTTTCCAATTGACGACTTGGAAACTCGTCAACATTTGGCTTCCTGTTAGCGTTAAAATGATCTTCTTTGTTATGTTGTTCTTCTTAACCACAACTTAATGAAATAAACATTACAGAAAAGAAAAGTCTCGTCTGAGTCACATGACCAACCTTGGACCACCTAGGTCACCAACTTGGTCGTGTTCTTAAACTTGTTCTTATCACTTTGATAAGGCGATGATAGCGGCCCTGTCGCCATGCTAACCCTAACATTATCAGAGGTACGAGTCTCTTTGAGCTACTGCAATGAGCAAAGTTCCTCTTTGGTGTTCTGTTCACGGCCGGCATCACCATCAATACTCAGGAAGAACCTTCCTCAACAGACGTACCTTTCTGACTGTTCTCAGATGTTTGGATTCTCAGCAACACTGAAATAACAAGAAGACTGATCAGTTCAACCGGCGACTTCACCCCCCACTGTTGTGGATCACCTGTACTCACGGAGCAGAAGCAGCATTGCCTCCATGGCACCTGCAGCCTAACCCTTCACCACCGCTTGACTACAGGCGGACACATCGCATCAATTTCCTGTTGAGGGGGTGTGACTCCACCCACATTTAGACAGTTAGATCAAAGCTTCTCATCCCTGTCACATGATGTTCCAACGGGTCCCCCAACATTAAAAAAAGTGCCCTTAAACAGGTTTGAAGTTACAGAAACCTTTCGAAGAATGTTGCAGAGAACAGAAACCATCAGAAAAAACTTACAGAGAATAGAAACCATCAGAAAAAACTTACAGAGAACAGAAACCATCAGAAAAAACGTAGAGAGAACAGAAACCATCAGCAGGAGCTGGAGCCTGATCCTCTGGATCCAATCCTGAATAGTTCCTGAGACACCAGTAAGACATAAATAAAGCAGCAGGTCTTTGTGGACTGGCTGGAACGGTGCAGGTCAGTGTCCTCCTGAGGAACATGGAGCTGGACTACAGAATGGTTGTCATGGTGCTTCTCGGGTGTGAAACTTGTCAAAGGCCACAGTGTGGTCGGAAATGTGACAAGAGGAAGTGTGTGCTGAAGATGCACCCCTCACCAGGTTTCCTCGTCCGTACAATAATAAAAATAATACTAATGAAAACGTTCCCTTTTGACGCAGAAAGACCCCCGAGCTGGTTTTCCTCGGCCGGAAGGAGCAAAGGGTGATGATGGGATTGGTGTTGATTAATGGATTTATTTTGTATGATGACATGACAGAATTATTAACATGACAACAGGATCTTTTCATCTTTATTATGATCAGTGACCAGTTCTGATGGTCTCATCAGAGTTTGCTCTCCAGGGTCACAGCTCTCTCTTGACCAATCCCATCGCTGCTCGAGGTTGAGGCTCCGCCCTCTGGCTCATCTCCTGTGAAGTGACATGACATCATTACATAAGACGCAAGAAAATCTCAACTCTTTTTACCTCACAGAGTTTGAAAAGCTTATGAGCATCTTAAAAGTGAACTGATCAAAGAGACAAACTAGAAACGAAGATCCTGAGAGCTCAGAACTCTGTCGGCAGCTAGCTTCCTGCGGCTAACCCCCACAGTACAGTAGAAATCTATCTTTGGAAGATCAAAGGTCCAAGACAGACGGACAACTGACACCTAACTCCTTGGTGGAGGGGAGGTGCAATCAAAAAGATCCCTTTCTGTGTTCTTTTGATGAGAGAATGAAGGTGACATTAAAAAGAAAAGAAAAGAAAAGAAAAGAAAAGAAAAGAAAAGAAAAGGTGTTCTGACCTTTGACCTGGCGGTCCAAGAGGCGGGGTCCTGCCAGTCCAATACCCAGTGCTCCAATGGGCGCTGTGATGAGAATGGCTAACACGGCTAATGTCAACACGTCCGAACCAAACTTCACAAAGTTTTGGTCTTCCTCCTCTCTCGCCATGTCCAGCGCTTTGGAGCCAATAGCAGCCTGAAATAACCAAGTTCATCCATCGATTCAACAGTGTAAACAACCTCCCAGACAAGTTGGATCATCATCTTCGCAGACAATCTGTGAGAACGGCTTCAAACTCGCATGCACCAGTGCAGAGTTGCATTGGATTCGCACCTCCAGCATCGGCCCAACGTACCTCCAGAGGCAGCAAGCCCACAAGGCCCTCCCTGGATTGGTGCTGTGCCTGGGAGGCAGTGCACAGTGCGTACAAAAGCAAGAGAAAAGCAAGGATAAAGAGCTAGCCTGCTAGCCAGGCTAAGGAAGCAGCCTCCCAGACCAGCGCTGCCAAGTATCTAACGCCAGATCTATCGTCCATAAAACAGACGAAGCAATACAGCTAACGCGGCTGCGACGGAACCGGCAGGTCCGGCAAGACCAGCGGAGGGGGACTCATCAAGGTTGGTGCACAAACAGCAGAGTTAGAAAGACTCACTGTTCTCCTGAGCTAGAGGTGGTGACTCTTATGTTCAGGCCATTTGATCTGCCCAGAGAGCTAACGGGAAGGCTTTTAGGTGTCTTTAATCAGGCCTGTTTGAACAGTTTTGCCAGTTTGTGCAATATGATCCACCAGAGTTAGTAACACACTGGATCGGATCTGCTCAAACCTGAAGGAGGCGTACAGACCGAGACCCCTCCCCCATCTGGGCATGTCTGATCACCTGCTCAGCGTGCTAGCTTACAAACCCATAGGAACCTCACAAGCTACAAGATGTAGCAGACGTTGACGCCTCGCTGGCGGAGGAATTAAACATCTTTCTTACCCACTTGGAGGCAGAGGTCACCCCCTGCTCCTCCGGCCATACAGCCCTCCAGCACCCACCTGCTAGCGCTGCAGGAGGTGAGAGGGGTCCGGAAAGCTGGAAACCCACACAAAGGGACAGTGGGTGCTGAAGGCCTGTGCGGACCAGTTGTCAGGGGTCCTAACACAGATCTCTAACACCTCCCTGACACAGGCCACCATCCCATCCTGCCGAACAGCAGCCACCATCATACCGTCCCTAAAAAACACTGCAAGCAGCCTGAACGACTACAGACCAGTGGCACTGACCTCGGTGGTCATGAAGGGTTTTGAGAGGCTGGTTCTGCACCCTCTCAAGTCCTGCCTCCCTGGGAACTGACCAGCATCAGTTGCCCACATGGACAATCGGTCAACAGCTGATCCCCACCGATCTCCATGGGGAGAAACTGGGCAGTAATGTCAGGACACTTTTTGTTGGTTTCAGTTGGGCACCATCAGGAACCTTGCGTCACCCTCACCCTCACCACTGGACCAGGAGCTTCCTGAGGGACTGACCTCCGACAGTGACCCCTCAGGGCGTCACCCTCACCTGCCACTGGACCAGGAGCTTCCTGAGGGACTGACCTCCAACAGTGACCCCTCAGGGCGTCACCCTCACCTGCCACTGGACCAGGAGCTTCCTGAGGGACTGACCTCCGACAGTGACCCCTCAGGGCGTCACCCTCACCTGCCACTGGACCAGGAGCTTCCTGAGGGACTGACCTCCGACAGTGACCCCTCAGGGCGTCACCCTGATTGGTTGCGTGAGTATTGCGTCACTTCCTGTCTCTTCTATCGTTCGTTGGTTGCATTGTGCACGGGGTGCCGTATTCACTTAATATTGAACACTTGGTGTGTTGTATTCACTTTATTTAAACTTTTGAACACTTGAGACATTCTAGTCACCCGATAACAACAGTGAGAAACAACCCATATTAAACAAATACAGGGCTTCGCCGATCACTAGCGTTAGCATGGCCTCACCGTCTGTTTCACCCGGTGTCTTTGTCTGTTCAGAGTGCGAAATGTTTAGTTACTCCTCTGCCTCCCTTAGTGAAGGGAATAGGTGCAGAAAGTGTAGTTTATTTATGGCTATGGAGGCGAGACTTAGCGAGCTTGAGACGCGGTTCCGCAGTTTGGAGTTAGCTCGAGTTGCGTCAGGTAGCCAGGAGAAGCTAGCTGCTGCGGAGCCGCCTAGCGTAGCTACAGCTAGCGGTCCCCCGGCAGCAGCCGAGCAGCCGGCTAGCCAGGGCGGCTGGGTGACGGTTCGTAGGAAGCGTAGCCCCAAACAAAGGCCCACGGTGCCCCACCACCCGCTTCCCGTGGCTACCGCTTTTCCCCACTCGGCGACACACCCGCTGAGAAACTGACCCTGGTAATTGGAGACTCCAGCGACCATAGTTAGGTGCATTCCGGGGGCCGGAGCGGGCGACATAGAAGCCAATTTATGGCTGCTGGCGAGACGTAATCGTAAATTTGGTAAAGTTATTATTCACGTCGGAGCCAACGACACCCGGCTTCGTCAGTCGGAGGTCACTAAAATTAACTTGAAGTCGGTGTGTAACTACGCAAAAACGATGTCGGACTCCGTAGCATTCTCTGGTCCCCTCCCCAATCTGGCCAGCGAGGAGATGTTTAGCCGCATGTCGTCGCTTCGTCGCTGTCACGGTGGTGCCCCGAAAACCAGGTGGCCTTTATAGACAATTGGAGCACCTTCTGGGGAAAACCTGGTCTGATTAGGAGAGACGGTGTCCATCCCACTCGAGATGGCGCTTCTCTCATTTCTAGTAATCTGGTCACCCAAAGTGACCTGACAATCCAGGGTCCAGACCAGGATGCAGAGTTGTGGTCTTACACACCTCTCTGCTGCTTCCTTAGAACCCTCATCCACCAACAATAACATATTTAACACTATAGAGGTAGTCTCTGTTCCACGGTTAAAAGTTCACCAAGCACAGAGCAGGGGAGCGGTCAATCACCAAAATCTTATTAAAATTAATACTGAAGCACAAGTTGGAGAAACTAATATCACAATTAAGTGTGGACTGTTAAATATTAGATCTCTTTTGTGTAAATCCCTGTTAGTGCACGACCTGATAGCGGATCATCACATTGATTTATTCTGTCTCACTGAGACCTGGCTTCAGGAGGAGTATGTGAGCTTAAATGAATCTACTCCTCCTACCCATCTTAATTATCATATTCCACATGTTACTGGTCGAGGAGGGGGAGTGGCAGCAATCTATCACTCCAAGTTATTAATTAATCCTAGACCAAAACATGGCTTCAGTTCATTTGAAAGCCTGACTCTTGGCATCACTCATCTGAACTGGAGGACAGAAAAGCCACTTCTGTTTGCAGTTGTATATCGGCCCCCTGCTGGGCCACATTCAGAGTTCCTGTCTGAGTTCTCTGACTTCTTATCTGACTTGGTCCTTAGAACGGAAAAAGTCATTATCATTGGAGACTTTAATATCCATATGGACGTTATAAACGACAGCTTTAGAAATGGCTTCATTTCATTACTTGAGTCAGTTGGTTTCCTCCAGCAGATAAACCAACCAACTCACAGCTTTAACCACACCCTAGATCTAGTCCTGATTTATGGTGTTGAGGTAGAACATGTGTCAGTGTTCCCTCAGAACCCACTCCTGTCAGACCATTCTTTGATCACTTTTACATTTATGATTAAGGATTCTTCTATGCTCAGAGCTCAGTCTGACTATGGCAGATGTCTTTCAGATAATGCTGTAGCTAAGTTTAAGGAAGTGATCCCTGTGCTGATCCCAGGACCACCGTGTGTTTCCCCAGGGATCAATCATTATAATCTGAGCCCTGCTGAGGTTGACTCTATTGCTGAAGGTGCAGCAACCTCACTGAGAATCACGCTTGATTCTGTTGCTCCCCTGAAAAAGAAAATAGTAAATCAGAGGAGGTGTGCCCCCTGGTATAATTCACATATCAGGACCCTCAAGCAGAAAGTGTGAAGACTGGAAAGGAAGTGGCATTCTTGTAAAACAGACAGCTATCATGTAGCCTGGAAAGACTGTCTATTAGTTTACAAAAAGGCCCTCCGCAAGGCTAGAACAGCTTATTTTTCTTCTTTCATTAAGGAAAATAAGAACAACCCCAGGTTTCTCTTCAGCACTGTGGCCAAATTAACCAAGAGTCACAGTGTTTTAGATCCACGTATCCCTTCTTCCCTGAGTGGTGAAGACTTCATGAGCTTCTTCACTGATAAAGTTCTAGCTATCAGAGAGAAAGCCAACCAGGCCATCCCAACACCTGGACCATCACCAGATGTGCCGACTGTGGGAACATACAGGTTCTCCAACGAGCCCTTAAACTCCTTCAGCCCTATATATTTTTCTGAGGCGTCATCGCTAATTCAGAAATCCCAGTCCACCACGTGTCCTTTAGATCCCATCCCAACACACCTGTTGAAGGATGTTCTACCTTTGATAGGCAGTTCTATCCTGGACCAGATCAATGGTTCTTTAGTGTCAGGTTATGGACCCCGGTCCTACAAGGTGGCAGTGATTAAGATGTTGCTTAAAAAACCATCACTGGATCCTGACGTATTAGCAAATTATAGGCCAATATCCAACCTTCCTTTGATCTCTAAAGTTCTAGAGAAGGTGGTGGTGACTCAGTTACTGGAGCACCTGCAGAGGAACAGTCTGTTTGAGATGTTTCAGTCAGGCTTTAGAGCTCACCACAGCACAGAAACAGCACTTCTTAAAGTCACTAATGATCTTCTCATAGCTTCAGATCATGGACTGGTCTCTATGCTGGTTCTGCTGGACCTCAGTGCTGCTTTTGATCCAGTTGATCACAGCATCCTGTTACATAGACTGGAACATGTGATTGGGATTAAAGGGACAGCACTAGACTGGTTTAGATCATACTTATCTGATAGATACCAGTTTGCCCATGTCCATGGTGTTCCCTCCTCATACAGTAGGGTTAGCCATGGAGTTCCTCAAGGTTCTGTACTCGGACCAATCCTCTTCACATTGTACATGCTTCCCTTAGGGAACATTATTCGGCAGCATGGGATAAATTTTCATTGTTATGCTGATGACACTCAGCTCTATTTATCCATGAAACCCGAGGAGACAGAGAAGTTAGTGAAGCTTCAGACCTGTCTTAAAGACATAAAGTCCTGGATGTCTTCAAATTTCCTCCTCCTTAACCCAGGAAAAACTGAGGTCATGGTGTTTGGTCCTGAAACTCTCAGGGATAGATTAGATCACATGATCACTCTAGATGGTATCTCATTAGCATCTAGTCTCTCTGTGAGGAATCTAGGAGTAACTTTTGATCAAAATCTCTCCTTCAACTCACACATTAAATTAGTCTCTAGAAGTGCCTTTTTTCACTTGAGGAACATCTCAAAGATCAGGAAGCTACTGATGCGGCCTGATGCTGAAAAGTTAGTCCATGCATTTGTTACTTCCAGGCTGGACTACTGTAACTCCTTATTATCAGGGGGTCCAAACAACTCTTTAAGAAGCCTCCAGCTGATCCAAAATGCTGCAGCCAGAGTTCTGACAGGTATTGACAAAAGAGATCACATAACTCCTGTACTGGCGTCGCTTCATTGGCTGCCCGTTAAATTTAGAATAATTTTTAAAACCCTTCTTTTGACCTACAAGGTCCTCAGAGGCCTAGCTCCATCCTACCTGGAGGAGCTAGTGATACCTTATCAGCCCAATAGACCGCTCCGCTCTCAGAATGCTGGTCTACTTAGAATGGGGGGCCGAGCATTTAGCTACCAGGCCCCCCTGCTATGGGACCAGCTCCCTGTCCAGGCCCTCATGCTATGGAACCAGCTCCCTGTCCAGGCCCCCCTGCTATGGAACCAGCTCCCTGTCCAGGCCCCCCTGCTATGGAACCAGCTCCCTGTCCAGGCCCCCTGCTATGGAACCAGCTCCCTGTCCAGGCCCCCCTGCTATGGAACCAGCTCCCTGTCCAGGCCCCCCTGCTATGGAACCAGCTCCCTGTCCAGGCCCCCTGCTATGGAACCAGCTCCCTGTCCAGGCCCTCTGCTATGGAACCAGCTCCCTGTCCAGGTACGGGAGGCTGACTCCATCGCTACTTTTAAGATCAGACTCAAAACCTCCTCTTTGAAAAAGCTTATTGTTACTAATTCTGTAGTTCCAGTTACTATCATAGACAGACAAATTATCATACTTAGGGGGTCGTCTAATCATTAGGTCACATCTTAGCTATGCTGTTATTGGCCAAGGCTGCAGGGGTCCAGAACCATGATCACCTGACAGGCCTCTGTCACTCCACTGGGTCATGGTTTCCTCTCCTCTCCTCTCCTCTCCTCTCCTCTCCTCTCCTCTCCTCTCCTCTCCTCTCCTCTCCTCTCCTCCTTTCCTCTCCTCATCAAGCAGACTAGTTATGCTGATTCTTGTGTAGTTTTTCTGCTTCTCCCCCCCCCCCCTCTATTTATTTACAGGTCTCGCCGCCCTCGGAGCTGCATAATGACCTCCGGCCCCGCTGAAGTGATTGTGCATCATATTTTTTGTGTGTGTTTCTGTGCTCTGTGACTCTCCTCTACCCCTCTCCTGACCAGGAGCTTCCTGAGGGACTGACCTCCGACAGTGACCCCTCAGGGCTGTGTGCTGAGCCCCTTCCTCTTCACTTTGGACACAGGGGAGTGCTTCCCAATGTGATTCCAACGTCATCGTGAAATTCGCTGATGACACAACATCGGTGGGTCTCATCTCTGACGGCAATGAGATCGTTTCCATCGAGGAGGGTCGGGGACTCGTCGCCTGGTGTTCAGCTCCAACACGAGCAAAACCAAGGAGATGGTGATGGACCTGAGAGTAGACCCTGGTCCACTAGAGGGTCCTGGGCGTGCTTGTAGCGGATGTCCTCGATGGCACACCAACACAGCTGCAGAGTGCAGCAGAGGCGGCACAGCTTAGGACTGCTGAGCAAATGCCCCCTGGGGGGGAATCTGCTGCAGATGTTCTCCTGCTCCACAGAGGAATTCGTGCTGGCGTCCGGCAGGACAGCTTGGTACGCTGGCTGCACGGCCAAGGACAGAAAAGCCTTGCAGAGGGTCATGAAGACACCGCAGAAGGGCATCGGCTGCCCCCCGCCCTCCCTGGATTGTGGACTCAAGGGGATTAAAGAGGTCAAGGAAGATCCTGGCAGGAGCCTCTTCAACCTTCTGATCCAGGGTCCTGAAGAGCTGCACAAACTGACTCAGAGACACTTTTTCTCCCTGGGCCAGAAGGCTCCTGGACAATAACCTCCACGTTGTGATACTGATAAAAGAAGCTTTTAGATTTTTGTCACTTTTATATTATTAGTGTATCATCTCC
>NC_042292.1:19622442-19624942 GCF_901000725.2 Takifugu rubripes | reverse complement strand
GAAGAAAATCATTAAACAATTATATCTTCATTTATTATGCTAATTTTACATCCAGCTGAGCTCTTTTACATGTTTGCAAACTGAAACAAATCAAAACACGTAACTAAAAATAAAACATGTAACAAAAAATAAAACATGTAACAAAACATGTAACTAAACATAAAACATGTAACTAAAAATACCACTGAAATGAAAATTCTGACCTTCAGATGAGGAGACGTGAAGGACCCGAGGACCCGAGTGTCAGTGGATTGGGACAGAGGTGCTGAACCACGCCTGTGTGAGTATGTGTGTGTGTGTGTGTGAGTCAGTGGAAGTCCAGACTGGTTCCAGTTCCTCAGCTCCACAAATACAGCAGTGATGGAAACTGACTGGAGATATTTTAGGATTGAACAGCTTCAATAAGGATTAATCAACACATTTAATCTTTTTTCTACATTGAACTGAACTTCAGTGAAAATTGATGTGAAATTTTGGTGTTGATCCACTTTAGTTAATGACACATTAACAGGTTATAATCAGGTGTTTATGTCACCTGTAACAGGTCCCACAAGTCCAAGTTTAAGACTGAGGACCATCATTTAACTGCCTCAAAGACAACAATTAAGGAAGACTCTCATTTCTACACACACACACCCAAACACACACACACACCCCTGTCATTCTATCTCTGTAAGGACTTTCATAGACCACATTCTCCAGCTCCTGACCAGAACCGTCCCAACGAACCCCAAACCTGAGCCCAGTTCAAACACTTTGCTCGTAGAATGAGGATTTTGGTAAAAGTGGAAGAAGTAAACACACACTCTTACAGACAGACAGACACACACACACGCAAACAGTGTGTTCTTTATTGGTCTGTATATGAGGTGGGTAAAAGATGATACAACAAAATACAGGCACAAATAGAAAGACTAGCATCACCGCTAACACAAGGACCAAGTTACTAAATTAAGAAGTGACTTCACATGTGCACGAACACACACACCCTCAAGACTGTGCGTGAGCAGGATAAACAGTACAAAACACTATTTAGAAAAAGAGTCATAAAAAGCAAAAGTACAACAATCAACACTTGGAATGTCCTTACACTGTGGCGTGGAGGCTACACTGGCGTGTGTCGGGCAACTTTAGGGCAACAACTCTGCGCTAACGTCCCACCCAGGAGCAAAGCTAGCATCGCAAAAACACAAACTGGGTTTAGCTCAGGACAGTCGTGAGGACAATACTGTGTCACACACGTCAAAAGCTAACGTAGCGAACACTGACGAACAAAGATGTCTGTACTCATCTGAGAAACCTGCTATATTTGTGCTTGACAGTCGAGCTAGCGTCCAGCTAACAAACGTCTAAGCTGTGCTCTTCTAAACTACCAACTAATTCAATTTTTGTAGCAAATGAAATGCTGACCTGTCCTGACACCAGTGTGCTGTATTTAGCTACCAAAAAACATTGATAGAAAATTAGGGCTTTGCTCGTTATGTGGTGCAACCTTTATTAGAAAGGAGCCGTTTCACTTTAGCTTCACTTATTTCTGTTCCATTTAAAATAAAGCTGCAAACATTCGGATTTTAAAACATTTATGTGTTTTGAGCTGTAAGTAAAAGCGTAAATGAGTTGAAAGTCTGTCAAAGTTGCCCCAAAGATAAAGGTTGCCCGCATCATTTCTCCTGGAGGCTACAGGCGCTGGAGAGTGAAGCATTGTGGGAAGTCGAGTGCTCCACCACGGACATGAACAGGAAATACCAAAATAAAAGGCTGCTTCAAATGTTTTCAGCTAATCCAATTCTGAGCTGCAACAGCAAAAGTTCAACAGTTCTTTAAGTTGTCATAATTGTTATTTGTTTCTGTGATGAAAGAATGTTAAAGGTGTTAATGTTGTAGTCTGAGCTAGTTAGCATCCGTAGCAGTTAGCATTTGGAGGCTATCGCTATAGAAACAGAGAGGAGATGACATCACTTCCTCTGGAATGCTGCGGACAGGAAGCAGCAAGTTGTGTGAGCAGGCGCGTTGTCAGTCGGTCAGATAGGTGTGTGTGTAGATCTGCTGCTGGATCCAGGGGGTGAAGTGTGTGACGTTGCTGTAGACGCCGGGTCCCAGGACCTTACTGAAGCACACGCTGCCCCAGGACGTCAGGCCGAAGAGCGTCCAGCGGCCGCCGTCCTCCTCGCACACCAGCGGGCCGCCGCTGTCGCCCTGGACACGTGCACGGCTGCGTCAGCGACAGCCTCCACACACGCTGAAGCAGAGCTACAGCAACACAACGTTACCATGCAGGAGTCGACCGTTCCAGCGTCGTAGCCAGCGCAAAGCATTCTGGGAGTGATGGTCTTCATGTCGAAGTACGACTGGCACTGGGACATGGAGATGATCCGAACCGCTCCTTCCTGGAGTTTAAAGGGCACTGGGGAAGCGCGCACACACACGTGCACACACACATGCACACACACGTGCACACACACACACACACATTTAAAGAACTTCCTTGCTGGTTGATGAA
>NC_042292.1:19619587-19621942 GCF_901000725.2 Takifugu rubripes | reverse complement strand
GAGGGTCAGGGTTTTAGAAGGGTCAGGGGTTAGAGGGTTAGGATTAGAGGGTCAGGGTCAGGGTCAGGGTTAGGATTAGAGGGTCAGGGTTAGAGGGTTAGGATTAGAGGGTCAGGGTTAGAGGGTCAGGGTTAGAGTTAAAGGTTCAGGGTTAGAGGGTCAGGGTTAGGATTAGAGGGTCAGGGTTAGAGGGTCAGGGTTAGGATTAGAGGGTCAGGGTCAGGGAACCAATCAGCTGTATGTTATTGACCTCTGGTCCATACAGGTCGATCCTCACCAGCCTGCGGCTCTGCTCCAGGTGCACTCCTCATGCTCCGCCCACCTCCAGCAGGAACACCTGACCTCACTGTCTCCTGGGGGGGGTGTGGTCTTTCCACCTGACCGCGCCCTCTTCCTCGCTGTCGCCATGCAGGTTCCATGGCGACAGCTAGAGAAACTCTGCAGGCGTTTTAGTTCATTGACTAAAAGGAACAGTTTATTTACAGGAATGACACCAATCGGGTGAACAGCTTCTCATTTGGATCAACTTTGGATTTCAGGGAATAACCAAACATCTAGAAATGCCAATAAAGAACCCTCACCTTTTCCTGACGTTTCTGTGCCATTTTAACTTCTACTTTTCTATTCCAAGTTAATGTCTAAATTTATTTTCCCTGGATGAAGTTTTAACCCATTTTGCTGCTGTTTAATGCAGCTGCATCACCGATTGTCGCGTCCATCCCACTTAAATCACCTGTATTCGATTCTTAGCACTATTTCTGTCATATTTAACATATTAAACGCGTATCACCGGGGCACTTTGCTCTTTTTAAGGCCTTTGGAAGTTACGTTTTGCCCTCGGTCAAGAGTTACCGTTGGCTTTCTGATTTTACAGCCCCTTTCCTCTCTTGTCCAAAAACGCTCCTTAGAAATGTGTACTTATCCGAAATAGTTAATAGTCTAAACGATTTTGTTGCGTTTGCATAACAAGGCCATTTGTATCTTCACATGTGGTCCCGTCTCAGAACTGAACAGCTCACATTAACTTCATTTCACTCGTTAGCCGCTAGCTACTGTTGCTAAAATTAGCAGGAAAAACAATCAGAGTAAAGCTGAAACGGGATCTGAAACCTCACCAATGACTGAAGATTAACCGAACATTTGCTGCGAAACGTTTCCGAATGAAGAACGATCATAAATGTGCTTTAATAACGCATTTTGATGAATTCACCTCAGCGGTCCAGTCAGGCGAGGGTCCGATATCTCACGGTCATGCGCAATTGGCACGACGGGAAAGTAGTCCTACAATCAGAAGCTTTCGCCGCCCATCACAGGCGATGGCTTGCCAAAAACAACTACAAATCCCAGGAGACTAAAAGACACGTAAGCGGCCAAACCACCAAGCCATGTCAATCACACTGTCCCGAACTTTAAAAAGCCACTTTAAAAAGGACACATCTGGAATATGTATGAAACATCAATTCAACTTAAGGAGTAGAGAAGTTCTGACATTTGCGATTTCTGGTGGATGACGAGAGGATGAAAGAGACGACTTTTCCGTTTTTCTATATTGTCGGACCAACAAAATGTTGCCATCATGTAAAAAGCAAAGTGCAGCAAGAAGTATCATAAAAGGTTTTTACGTAAAAATGCATCTTCAAAGATTAATATGGAGAAATATAAAACTTGTAGATGAAGGAATCTGGAAAGAAAAATGTCTACCTTGAAGTTATTTCTGTGTTGAACTGAAAGCCATTATCATTTATTTGAACACTTTAAACTCGTGCACTCATTGGATGCCTCCAGACAACAATGGATCCCATCGTTCTGTGTGGTCTCAGCCCTGGATATGGGCCCGGTCCACATGCTGCCCTCCTCCCGTCCAGCACTCGGGCCGTGTGGAGCTCGTCTCCTGGGCCCTCCCCCGACCTCGCTGCCGCGGCGCTTTAAACGCCGTGGTAGCATCCAATAATAACTACGGACCGGACTGACATCAGCTTTGCTGGAATACTTCATTCCCCACAAACATAAAACTCACTGGTCTTTTAATTATTATAATGTATTTAATATTGAACTAAATGATTAATAATTAGTGTCATTTCCAGCTTTTCACATGTGACCTCAAAGGCTGATGGGATATTTACTTTGTTAACGAGCATCACTTGTCCACTACTTTCACTCACATGTCATCCCTCCACTCACACATGTCCCTGTCACATGTGATCCCTCCACTCACACATGTGATCCCTCCACTCACACATGTGATCCCTCCACTCACACATGTCATCCCTCCACTCACACATGTTCCTGTCACATGTCATCCCTCCACTCACACATGTTCCTGTCACATGTCATCCCTCCACTCACACATGTTCC
>NC_042292.1:19572087-19614587 GCF_901000725.2 Takifugu rubripes | reverse complement strand
GATACAGCAGATCAGTGGGAATCATGGAGATCAGATCCAGTTTGAACTGGAAGCTGCTTGTGTAACGCTCACGCAGTTTCTGCTCATCCTTCACCAGAAGACCCTGTTCCAGGTAACCTGGCGAGGAAACAAACACACGGGCTTTCAACAACAACAACAACAACAACAACAACAACAACCACACAAAGTCTGTGTTGGTGTTCAGACCCGTCCTGGTTCTGAAGACCATGTCCGCTACGTAGGTCAGGTCACAGATGAAGTCCACGATGAACCAGTACACACATAGTCAGTCTGGAGCTCCTCAAAACATGCCCTGCAGCACACACACACACACACACGAAACCCTCAGTGTGTGTGTGGTGTGTGTGTGAGTGAGTGTGAGAGTGTGTGAGAGTGTGAGTGTGAGAGTGTGTGAGAGTGTGAGAGTGTGAGAGTGTGAGTGTGAGAGTGTGTGAGTGTGAGAGTGTGTGTGTGTGAGTGTGAGAGTGTGAGAGTGTGAGAGTGTGAGTGTGAGAGTGTGTGAGTGTGAGAGTGTGAGTGTGTGAGAGTGTGAGAGTGTGTGAGAGTGTGTGAGAGTGTGAGTGTGAGATTGTGAGTGTGTGAGAGTGTGAGAGCGTGTGTGTGTGTGTGTGTGTGGAGAGTGTGTGTGTGTGTGTGAGCGTGAGAGTGTGTGAGAGTGTGTGAGAGTGTGTGAGATTGTGAGTGTGAGAGTGTGAGTGTGTGAGAGTGTGAGAGTGTGTGTGTGTGTGTGTGTGTGTGAGAGTGTGTGTGGTGTGTGTGAGAGTGTGTGAGAGTGTGAGTGTGAGATTGTGAGTGTGTGAGAGTGTGAGTGTGAGTGTGTGAGTGTGTGAATGTGAGAGTGTGAGTGTGTGAGTGTGTGTGTGTGTGTGTGAGAGTGTCACCTGGCTATGATCAGGGTCCAGTTGTACATGACGGGCATGGTGATCACAAACAGCCAGTAGTAGTAGGTGTTACCTGCTGGATCAATCACCGTCACCTCTTTAGGACTGAAAACAGCCACACACACACACACACACACACACACACCACACACACACACACACACCACACACACACACACACACACACACACACAATCACTGCCATTAATGATCGTTCTCCGATCCCGATTTATTGGTCAATATTAGTTTAACGCACGGCTCATTTTTCTTCTCTTCTTTCTTCTTCTCTTCTTTCTTCTTCTCTTCTTTCTTCTCTTCTTTCTCCTTCTTCTCTTTCCTAGGAAAACAGAGGAGCTGTGACTGATTCTCTTTTCACAGCGACGTGACGGACGCTCCCGACCTACTTCTTCTTCTTCTCTTCTCTTCTTCTTCTGCTGCTTTCTTTCTTCTGTTTCTTCTTGAGTTCTCTGAAAGACAACAGCTGATTTCTGTGGGCGTGGCTTCATGTGTCAGATCAAAGCATCTGTGCTTCTGCTACGATGTGTGCACGTGTGTGTGCATGTGTGTGTTTATGAGTGTGTGTATGAGTGTGTTTACGTGTGTGTTTATGAGTGTGTATGAGTGTGTGTATGAGTGTGTGTACGAGTGTGTGTATGAGTGTGTGTACGAGTGTGTGTATGAGTGTGTGTACGAGTGTGTGTATGAGTGTGTATCTGCGGGGGGGTGCCTCACTCGTCCTCGTCCTTGTTGTTGCTGTTGTTGACGTTGAACAGACGTCCAACTCTGAAAGGAAGCACACAAACAGGTGAGGAACAGGAACCTTCAGGTGTGGAACCATCTGGAAGCTCTCGTCACCTTGGCTCCGCCTCCATGTGTTGCACAACGATGGTGGGTGGAGTTAAGGTGCAGACAGGTGTCTGGACTGATGGAGCTACTTTAGCCATGTGGGCGTCTCACTTCCTGTTGGCAAAGAGCGGTCACACCAGGTGTGGTACTGTAGTAGTACTGTAGTACTACTGCAGTAGTACTGTAGTAGTACTGCCGTAGTACTGCCGTAGTGCTGTCGTAGTACTGCCGTAGTGCTGTCGTAGTACTGTAGTGGTACTGCAGTAGTACTGTCGTAGTACTGTCGTAGTACTGCCGTAGTGCTGTCGTAGTACTGTAGTGGTACTGCAGTAGTACTGTCGTAGTACTGTCGTAGTACTGCCGTAGTGCTGTCGTAGTACTGCAGTAGTACTGTCGTAGTACTGCCGTAGTGCTGTCGTAGTACTGCCGTAGTGCTGTCGTAGTGCTGTCGTAGTACTGCCGTAGTACTGCCGTAGTGCTGTCGTAGTGCTGTCGTAGTACTGCCGTAGTGCTGTCGTAGTGCTGTCGTAGTGCTGTCGTAGTGCTGCCGTAGTACTGTCGTAGTACTGTCGTAGTACTGCCGTAGTGCTGTCGTAGTACTGTCGTAGTACTGCCGTAGTGCTGTCGTAGTACTGTAGTGGTACTGCAGTAGTACTGTCGTAGTACTGTCGTAGTACTGCCGTAGTGCTGTCGTAGTGCTGTCGTAGTGCTGTCGTAGTGCTGTCGTAGTGCTGCCGTAGTACTGTCGTAGTGCTGTCGTAGTACTGCCGTAGTGCTGTCGTAGTACTGCCGTAGTACTGCCGTAGTGCTGTCGTAGTACTGTAGTGGTACTGCAGTAGTCGCGTACTGATTAGTACTGTCGTAGTACTGTGTAGTACTGCCGTAGTGCTGTCGTAGTACTGTAGTGGTACTGCAGTAGTACTGTCGTAGTACTGTCGTAGTACTGCCGTAGTGCTGTCGTAGTACTGTAGTGGTACTGCAGTAGTACTGTCGTAGTACTGTTGTAGTACCGTAGTAGTACTACAGTGTAATACTCCTACACAAGTGTCCTGCTCACAACGAACACATGTCTGTCGACGCAGTTTACGCTTACGCTTTGAAACACACACCCACACACACCACACACACATGAACACACACATTTGAACACACACGACACACACACACACATGAAACACACACCACACATGAAAACACACATTAAACACCACACACACGAAACACACACATGAAACACACGACACACATTTAAAACACACACACACATTTGAAACACATACACATGAAACACATACACATGAACACCCACACACATTTGAAACACACACACATGAAACACACACACACACATTTGAAACACATACACATGAAACACACACACACATGAAACACACACACACATGAAACACACATACACATGAAACACACACACATGAAACAGACACACACATGAAACACACACACACATGAAACACACATACCATGAAACACACACACATGAAACCACACACACCATTTGAAACACATACACATGAACACACACACACACGAACACACACACACATGAAACACACACACACATTTGAAACACATACACATGAAACACACACACATGAACACACACACACATTTGAAACACATACACATGAAACACACACACACATGAAACACACACACACACACGAACACACACATTTGAAACACACACACCCAACACACGAAACACACATTTGAAACACACCACACGAAACACACACACATGAACACACACACACACATGAAACACACACATTTGAAACAACCCCCACACACGAAACACCACACACATGAAACACACAGACACACATTTAAAACACACACACACCATTTGAAACACATACACATGAAACACACACCACACGAAACACACACACTTTGAAACACATACACATGAAACACACACACATGAAACACACATACACATGAAACCACACACCGAAACAGACACACACATGAACACACATACACATGAAACACACATACACAGAAACACACACACCCTGAAACACACACCACATTTGAAACACATACACATGAACACACACACACACGAAACACACATACACATGAAACACACACACACGAAACACACATTTGAAACATACACATGAAACACACACACACATGAACACACACACACATGAAACACACCACATGAAACACACACACATGAACCACACACACATGAAACCACACACACTTGAAACACTACACATGAAACACACACACATGAAACACACACACACATGAAACACACACTCTGCTCTGGGCACTGCAGTATTTTCATTCAGCATCTTCTCGTTTTGAAATGTTTCTCTTTTCCCGACGACAGGAAACGGACGCTGCTTCGGTCTCACCTGTCACCGTCGCTCGGCTCACCTCCGTCCACTCAACTCATCGCCATGGAAACAGCAATATTCCCCCCTTCAAAGGTGAACTCCTTTAACGCTTGAGGAAAAAGAGGGATGGCGAAGGAGAGCTGGGATCAGCGGGGTGACCGACAGGGATAAAAGGATTAGACGATTCAGCATCCCATCAGCTCCCAACATGGAGCGCCGGGATGTGCACGACATTCACCGCGTTCCTGGGGGGCCCTGGGGGGGCACGGGGGCGTTCGGCAAGAACCAGGAAGAGGAGACCCAAAGAAAGTCAGACGAAGGAATAAACGAGAGGCAGGAAGGAAAGACGTGCAGAGGAAGTGATGAAGGAAAAGTGAGGAGGAAGATTAGGAGTCGGTCCTGCACAGTCAGCAAGTTTCACTAATCGCTCACACACACACACACACCTGGGAATGTCTGGCCTTATGAGGACCGTCCCTCTTGACCTTCACCAGCTGTGACCTCCAAACCAATCTGAGTTTGAGGACCGGACAAAATGTGTTCCTCAGAAGTTTAGTGTGTGTGTGTGTGTGTCACCTGTACACACACACCCACACACACACACAGCAGTGTTTAACAAGATTAGGAGGAATTCCAGACACTCTGAGGACACGCCTCCTCTGTAGAGACAAACCGATGGTTCTGGAGCATGTTGGTCACCTGTGGAACGATGACAGGGGATGAAGACAGCCAGCAGGCTCCGCCCACACAGGTGACATGTTCCTGTGTGGTGATAAACACAGTCGCCCCCACCCGGGTGGGCCCCCACCTGGATGGTCCCCCACCTGGGTGGGGCCACATCAGACCCGCTGACAGTGAAGGAGTTGCTGCACGTTCTGACTCACTTTATTGTATTAAAATGGACATTTCTGCTGAGGATAAAAAGTGTGAATGGAGACGTTCCTGCGAGCGAAGACGTGATAAAACACTGGAAACGATGCGTGAGGATCGACAGTCTGTCACCACGGCAACAGAAGATATCATGAAACACACTGGAAAGAAACATTCACTTGACAGAAATATTGGTACATATTTAAAAAGGTGAAACATCATGGGAAATGTAGGAATAACATTTGCAAGGTCCTGAAGGTCGAGTGTTCAGAAAAGTCAAGGTCATCGGGAGCATCAAGGTCTCTGTACTCAATGATAGAGCGGGGATCCCCTCGCAGGCCCCTGCACACACACAACACGCACACACACGCACGCGCACACACACACACCACACAGGAAAAGCCACAAACACACACAATCAATAAATCTGGAGCTGCTGGAGCAACCATAACGAGATGTGTTTGAGTGTTTTTCCCCACCTGCTGTTTCGCTGTTTCGGAACCCCCCCCGCCCCCCACGTGACCTCTGAAGTTGTCATAGTTACCACGCCCCCCCCAAACTGGTTCGGAGGAAGGAGGCGCCACACCTGTGCAGCAGACAACACACACACTTTGACCGGATGTCAGCGTTGGAATCTGAGTCACGTGACCAAGTCACATGACCAAGCTCATACCAGGGAAAGCAGGCAGGGGGGTCTGACTCCCGGTGGATATCCCAGAAGGCTTTGCTGCTGGGCGACTGAGCAGGAATCCTGCATTCCGGGTGGCGTTGCTAAAAGGGAGCAACACGTTTATCAAGAGTAGCAAGTTGAAGGTTTCCAGCGCCATCGCCCACCTTGTGCTGCTGGTGGGAGGGGCTTGTTTCTCAGGGGGGGTTGGCCTCTTGGCTCAGCAAGCAGGTAGTTGTTGAAGACTCCCACTTCCTGTCGACAGCAGCCACCTTCCGCTGCGTGTTTGTTTGAGGATATGTTTTCGCACAACTCTGGCGCCTAAGCGAGACAAGCAGCGATGGTTACCACGGTAACCCCACCACTCATCACCGCGGTACACTGCAGATCAGTCACCTTGACTTTTTCCCACTCGAGGGACACAACCATTTGTCTTTACTGAGCTCCACGGAGTTGGCCGACAGGAACGTCTCCACCTGCACACACACACACAATTGAGATGCGCGCACACACACCACACAAACACACCACACACAAACGCACCACACACACACACACACACCACACACTAAATCAGCATTTGAGCTGCAACATCACTTCTGCCTCACGTCTCCAAGGATGATCAGGTGAGACCAGCTGGTGATGTCCTCACAAGGCTGGGTTTAAAGCGTATAGCTCCATAAACACGTACCTCCTGCTCGGGGAGGCTTCTTGCCCAGCTTTGAAGCATCTTCAATCATTCGAGTCTCCAGAGGGTTCAGCAGAGGCGCCAGACGCTCCTCACACATCTTCTGATGTTCACCCACTGTCCAGAGACAACATGCCGCTTTACACACTGCAGCCGCGTCCACGAGGTGTGTGTGCGTGCGTGCGTGCGTGCGTGTACCCTCGGCTGGCGTGATCTTGGCCACGGGCAGAGTTCCTCTTACGTGCATCAGCCCACAGCGATGAGGCATCCTCGTCTTCTGCAGGATACTCACAGAAGTTGTAGTAGTCCACAGAGTGAACCAGACGCAGGGTAGAGCAGGAGCCGGTCCAGCACCTGAACACCACAGAGCACACACACACACGAGTGTCTGAGTGACCCCACACATGAAGCTGCAGCTCCTCCCACCTTGAGGAGCACATCATCTGTTTCCACGGTAACGTCCTGAGGAGTCTTCATCGCTGTTGCTCCCTGAGGTCCCGGCCAGCTCCTCCTCCTCTGCACTCACCTCCTCTATCAGGTGATCAGTGATGTTCTTCAGGACAGGGTTGGTCTCCCTCTGCAACCACAACGCACACACACACACTCTCAGGACTCTCCTGAACCACGACAGGGTGGGATCGGATCATCTTCATCGGTGATGCTGCTGTGGCAGACCGGTACCTGTCCGGCCCAAAGCTCCGCCCTCTGGTCCAGGCTCTGGATGAGTCGGGCTGACAGCCGGATATCGTTCCTGACCACGGGTTTTGTGGTGGGTGAGGCCGTTGACCGAGCGAAACGCGGCGACACAGGTCGCTGTTGACCACGGGGGACAGTTCGCAGTCCCTGAGCTGAGAGGGCGGCGTTAGCAGGGTTAGCATTAGCATTAGCCAGGAGGGAGGGGCGTGGAAAGGTGTCGGCCAGGTACCCTGATGTTCTGAAGGTTCCAGCCAGGTCTCCTGGATGTTACACGCTGCGGTCGATGTCACCCAGCCACCGCCTGAAGAACCTGAACACAATAAATATTGTCAACAACCCCACGACGCACATCCCATCATGCCCAGTGCAGCCTCAGGCTCACTCTCTCTCAGGCTGAGGGTCTGACAAGCGCCCACCCGCAGGAAGCCCGGGATACCTGTGACCACAACTGCAAACAGGAACACCAGCTCAAGGACTTCCTGGTGGATGGAACGACTGGCTGTGTTTGGTTACAGGTACACAACAGGCCGTGTGTGTGTGTGTGTGGGGGGGGGTAGAGGATCTCAGATGTGTGTTGTGTTGTGGGGGGGGGATAGAGGATCTCAGAGTTGTGGTGTGTGTGTGTGTGGTAAAGGGATCTCAGGTGTGTGTTTGTTGGGACAGGAGGATCGCAGATGTGTGTGTGTGTGTGTGATAGAGGATCTCAGTGTGTGTGTGTGTGTGTGTGATAGAGGATCTCAGGTGTGTGTGTGTGTGTGTGATAGGAGGATCTCAGGTGTGTGTGTGTGTGTGTGATAGAGGATCTCAGGTGTGTGTGTGTGTGTGATAGAGGATCTCAGATGTGTGTGTGTGGGACAGAGGAATCTCAGGTGTGTGTGTGTGGGTGTGTGTGTGTGTGTACCTACAGCAGTGATCTCGTCCTTCGGACAACCTCTGGAGGGAGGCTCCTGGATGAACAGGGACGTGGTGAGGTGGAGGGGGCGGGGCTTCACCGGCGCCAGCTTCTCCCTTTCCTTGCCTCGCTCTTTCCGGTGCTCTGTGCGCACACACACACACACACACACATAAACAGCCTAACCCTCTGACCTGATTGGGGCCAGACTGAAAGCACGAGGCGTACCTTCCTCTCCATCCTCCTCCTCCTCCTCCTTCTCTCCATCAGAGTGGGAGGAGTCCTGAGTCTGAGGCGCTGCCCTCGGTCCGCTGTCCACTGACAGGCTGCGCTTCCTCTTTCTGTCCTGAGAGGAGGGCGGAGTTTAGAACCGACACTGTCCTGCAAGTTCCAGTGGCAGAATCGCACCTCTGACCCACTTTCTTTGTCATCTTCACTTCTTCCTCATCCTCTTCTTCACCTCCGTCCGCTCCATTCTGCCAGGGCAGGAAACACCATGTGACCAATGTGGTCCAATCAAGAGAGCCGGCCCAAATCCACAATTTTTACAAGACGATTCCTCAGTAACAGTACAGACTGTACTACAGTACTGCAGTACAGTTACTGCAGTACTGTAGTACAGTTATTTCAGTATTTCACTACAGTAACTGCAGTACAGTTACTGCAGTAACTGTACTGCAGTAACTGTACTGCAGTACAGTTACTGCAGTACTGTAGTACAGTTATTTCAGTATTTCACTACAGTAACTGGCAGTACAGTTACTGCAGTACTGCAGTACAGTTACTTCGGTACTCCAGTACTTCGTCCAGACCTGTTTCGAGCCCTTCCTGTCCCGCCCCTTCCTGCTGCTGCGCCTCCCTCCCCCTGACTTCCCGGGTCCTCCGTATTGGCCGGAGCGACGCCGTTTCCTCCCATCGTGGCTTCCTGGCTCCCTCCCGTCCTGCCCTGGTCTCCTCCCCTCCACTGACCACAAGTGCAGTCGGTACCTCGAGGACCTGGAGGTCAAAGTCTGTTCCTCCCTCCATCTTGATCACAGCTGTGGGGGAACCAAATTCCAACATGAGAAACCGAAAGAGTCTGGGTTAGGGTTCCCGTCGCGTCTACCTGCGTCCATGAGCTTGATGATGGCGGGGGCGTGGTCCGTGTCCAGCAGCACATCATCCAGCCAGCTGTTGTCCAGCAGGAAGAGAAAGACACGCAGGCGCGCCTTGAGGGCGGCCAGAGACTCCGCCCTCTTCGCTGCCATGTCATCTGGGTGGTACTTGGAGCGGAACCACTCCTGGTCTTTGTGCTGGAGAAAGAAGTCCTGCAGCTGCCTGCCGCCTGAAGTCCAGCTTGTACTGGTTGTAGCGCTTGACCGACTCTGTCTCGTCCACAATTGTCGTCCATGTTCAACAGGAACTCCTGCAACAGACGTGTGTGAGTGCCGAGAAGCACGCTCAGAAGATGCTTCAGGACAGCAACAAAGCTGACAACAGCCTTCTTTTACCTTAAAACTCTTCAGGGTGGGTGGTCCCGGAGGAGGAAGATCTGGATCTACCATCCCCAACCTGACACGCATGTATGCGAAAAATTCCATTTACTGCTCCTGCCCATGGACAGAGAAGCTGCTGGGGGTAACATCTCACCTGCCCTGCAGCGGATGACCTCCAGGGTGGGGGTGCATGGGAGGGAAGTCCGGGTGCCAGCCCTGAGGCCCCATCCCTGGGTAGATGCCACCACCGCCCCCGTACGGCAGCTCGTACCGGTATGGCTCCCCCCGGTGGTCTTCCCTGAAAATAAGAAGCACAAAAAAATTGGACTATTTAAAAATGTATAATTCTGCCTTATGCTGGGTTAAACACTAAAAGGTGAATTTTCTTAACAGAAAGTGAAGTTTGATCTGTGTCCTGTGGCCCAGCACCCACCAGTCTCTCCTCATGCGTTTGTGCTGAGGGCTGATGTGTCTGGATGGAGAGAACCGCTCTCGCCGACCACGGTCATAATCCCCGCCTCCTCTCTCTGCTTCCGGTCCCACTCTCTGTACAGACACACAAATTCTGTTCCATACGCAGACGCCGCGCCACGAGCAGGGTGTGTGTTCAGGTGTGTGTTCAGGTGTGCACACCTGTCTTGCCACTCATCCCTCCTCCTGTCCTCCTCTCTCTTGACCTCTCCATGTCGCTCCGCTCTCTCCTGAATTTATCCCGACGCCCTCCTGTCAAACTCGTCATCGCTGTCTCCCATTGGACTAAAAGCATGCACACACACACCAACACACAAACATCAGTAGGCAGGAGACGGATTTTCCAACACGTCATTGAACGCATCATCAGGTTAACTTGACGTTACACTTTTACATTCATCGCTGACTTAAAGTCCTTTAACTATATATAAAAAAAGATTGATAATGACAAAATAAATCTTAATCCTATAAAAATAAATATCGTCCGTGGCGCCAGGATACTGTCGCCAAGGCAACGTCAGCAAATAAATGTTCACAGCTACAAGCTTGTTCACATCAAGTTGCTTATGTGACAAAAGATAAGCAAGTTAAAATGCTCTGACATAATTATAAACTAGACAAAATAGTTTTAGGTCTGATAAAGGGAAGACAACGCTAGAAGCTGTCCTTACATAGAGGAAGACTTTTCCTTAAAAGCCAGCAAAGATGACTTCGATTCAGCGGCAAATCGTCTGTCAACGCTGCACTTTACCTTAGTTAGTTTAACATGTCTATGAAAAACGACCCAGAACAACAGGCAGCGAGAAGCAAACTTTGAACAAAGCCGTAAGACGACGGCGAGCGTTAGCCTATGCTGGCTAATTAGCCTTACAGCAATTGCACCAACCCGAATCGCCTGAAAATGTTTATCTGACTGGGATTTTTTTACATTTATATTATGTGGTTGTCCTGAGGCTAAATGTGCGGCTTTTGTACCCACAGTGCCGTTGTTTCAGATGCAGAGAAGACCGCTGTTCGGCTAACAACACAACCACCCCGCCGCCAGTCTCAGATCACGATGAAGACGTCATTTCCGGCCCTGCGCACGTTCACCCTATTGAGACGCTGCCACCTGGAGGCCAGGAGGGGAACCGCGAACACAAATCAACACGTTAAAAATACGTTTGAAGACACGGAACTTTTTAGTGTGATGACATGTAACTTCACAGATACTGGATACCAATGTAGTGTGAAAAGTCACTTCTGAAGATATAAATGCTTATATATGGGAAAGATAATGATAAAGACAATTCACTCCAGGAGAAAGAGAAAAAGGAATGTACAAGACAGGACGAAGGGAACAACTGAATCCAAGAAAAGAACAAGATACGATAGACTAAGAACAGGATAAAATAAAAGGGTGAGGAGCATGTCATGAAACATAAATGAGACTCAGAACAGAGTAAATGGGTGCAGTTCTGAGTTTAGAGGTAAACAGAATTTAGTAGTTTTTCAGACTCCAATGGTCTGACAGGCTACGGACCAATTTTCAGCATCTTTAAACCACCGTTTTGAAAAGGTCCCACAGCGGAGACAGCTCTGGTCAGACCCACAAAAGCACCTGCTGGTGGCAAGCAGATGCCCATGGACCACCCAGAGGAAGTCATCTCACCCTACCTAGGACACCTCCACTCATCACACAAACGCCACCTCCAACAAATCTAAAAACAGGGTTAGGGTAAGCCCACCCTGGGTTAGGGTTAGGGTCAGGGTTAGGGTTAGGGTTAGGGTCAGGGTTAGGGTTAGGGTAGGGGTAGGGGTAGGGGTAGGGGTAGGGGTAGGGGTAAGGGTCAGGGTTAGGGTAAGCCCACCCCGGTGCACTGTCAGTTCTCTCCATTATCTCGCGCTTTCTCTTTTCCTTTAGGTTGACTGATTTGTGAATGTCTTTCATTTGGAAGTGCTTTGGGATTTGTTACCTGGGTGAGAAGTGCTCTGTCAAGTAAATGCATTTTCTTTCAGAATGATTATATTCGGGGTAACTTTAGCAGACAGGAAGAACCTTCTGCAGAAACAAGGCTGTGAAACTAGCAACAGGATGCAGAAACGTAACCAACGGACAGGAAGTCAGAGGTGTGAAGGCAAACTTGTTCCACAGAGACCTTCAGAAATGAACTCTGGATTGAAGAAAACACAAAATCAGCATCTCACCTCTGATCTGCTGCCTCAGCTGGAAAACAGCTGAAAACATCAAATGTTGCACTGGAAGAAGCCTAACCCTAACCCAACTGAGATTGTTCTCCCAACCCTGGACATTCAAACAGAACTTTCTTGGATTTACATATTGCACACACACACACACACACACACACACACACATACACAGACACAGACACAGACACACAGACACACACACACCTACCTTTAACTCCCCCCACCCTATTCATGTGGGTTACCCTAACCCAAAATACCCCAACCCTAACCCTGACCCTGACCCTAGCCCTAACCCTACCCCTAAACCCTAACCCTAACTCTACCCCTAAACCCTAAACCCTAACCCTAAACCCTGACCCTGACCCTAGCCCTAACCCTACCCCTAAACCCTAACCCTAACTCTACCCCTAAACCCTAAATCCTAACCCTAACCCTACTCTAACCCTAACCCTGACCCTGACCCTAACCCTAACCCTAACCCTAACTCTAAACCCTGACCCTGACCCTAGCCCCTAACCCTAACCCTAACCCTAACCCTAACCCTAACTCTAACCCTGACCCTGACCCTAGCCCTAACCCTAACCCTAACTCTAACCCTGACCTGACCCCTAGCCCCTAACCCTAACCCTAACCCTAACCCTAACCCTAACTCTAACCCTAACCCTGACCCTGACCCTAACCCTAACCCCTAAACCCTAACCCTAACTCTAACCCTGACCCTGACCCTAAGCCCCTAACCCTAACCCTAACCCTAACCCTAACTCTAACCCTAACCCTGACCCTGACCCTAACCCTAACCCTAACCCTAACTCTAACCCTGACCCTGACCCTAGCCCCTAACCCTAACCCTAACCCTAACCCTACCCTAACCCTAACTCTAACCCTGACCCTGACCCTAGCCCCTAACCCCTAACCCTAACCCTAACCCCAACCCCTACCTTCCCCCAACCCTAACCCCAGCCCTGGCTAATAGCTTTCCCCCCCCCCCCCCCCCCCCGGGGGGGCCCTCACCCTCCGCACTCCCCTGCTTTCCCGATCAGTAGGCCAGTGCAAAAAAAGTTTTATCCCAACCCTGACCCTAACCCTAACCCTAACCCTAACCCTAACTCTAACCCTGACCCTGACCCTAGCCATAAACCCTAACCCCTAAACCCAACCCTAACCCTCTACACAGCCCTCAGTTGTTGCTGTACCTGGGACTCAAACATGATGGGAGGGGCTTATTCACAGCGTCGTAGCGGGGACCTAATTTCTCTGCAGCAGATCCCTGGTCCAGCGGAAGGTTGAGGGTGAGGTGGTCTTCTTTCACCTCAGCATGCTAACAGCGAGTGAAAGCTTGAGAGGGCTTCAAAAATCCTTCTGAGGACTCGCCCAAAGCAGGTGGATCACGAATGCATCTGTCAGCGTCCACCTGTCACAGAACGAGTCAAGTCGTGGAGAGATTTTAGTTAATTTAACCTTAGAAAAATGCAGCCGAATCGAGGGTTGGTGGAGCACACATGAATGATCTTGGGTTAGGGTTAGAGGTGAGGTTGTTCATCATTTGGTGTTCATCACGTGTGGAACTGGGCCTGATATCATCCTTGACTCTGGTTGGAGTTTCGTTGTCGGACCATGGTTGGAGGACCAATGTGTGCAACGCCAGTTCTGAAGCGATGTGAATCGGGAGAGGCCAATAAGATAAACCCATGATGACCGCTCTCACACCACATGGTCAAGGCTCCAGCAGTGGTCGAGGACAGAATCGATGCTACCGATGCTACCGAGAGAGGCCGGAATCGCTTGGATTGAAACTTGTCCTAAATTTACAGAGAACTCACACTGAGTGGTTAATTATTGGGTTGTTTTTAAAGGCTTTTTAAAGGCTCTGGCGCCCACTGGGAGAGCCGAGATGGTAAGAGGGAGGCGATGCTTCCCCGGGTGGGGCAGCGCGATGCTTCCCCGGGTGGGGCAGCGCTTCCCTTCATGGTAAAGTGACCAATAGTAACAGCAGCTTATGGTCCAATCGCTCAGTCGGAAAGTGGAAGGGCCACCCCCATTATAAAGGCTTAGCATTTAAAGAGTATCGAAATAGATCATCTTGACTGCGATAACTTCAGCCACTAGCAAGCTGGGCTGTGGGGATCAGTCAGTCCCAGGAAGCAAAGCTGTTGCTGCTCACTGCAAAATGCAGATTTAAATTCATGGAGTTTCATTTGTAACAAGAACATTTGCATCATTGTTGTAGCAAATTGAGTGCGAGTTGAATTCCATTTCTTGGTTTGATACATAGAGAAGCAATTCATCAGCGTATAGCGTTACTTTGTGTTTCATGTGACCCGTCGTTGAACCAGATCTAGAATGTTTGGATCCAGCAGCGACAGCGAGGGCCAGAACAAACTGCTTAATCAGGGTTTTACGCTGAACGCAACAACTTAACGGCAGCCCAGGGGTTCAGTGGTTAGCACTTGTCTCACTTCAAGGGATGGGTTAGCGTTAGCCGCAGCTTGAGAGCTATGAGACTATAAAAAGTGCTGCATGCACACTGGTTCCCACAAACCACAAACGCTGCCTGTCAACACCTGCAGTGCGAGCATGTGGGCAGCTCAGATTCCAAAATATCTTCACCATCATTCCAAGAAATTCAATATTTTATTTTTTTCCATTTGATCAAAACACAAACAAACAACAACACACTGACAGATCAGGATGATGCTAGTACTAACGGCACAATATTTAAATCACTGTTCCTGAGAGGAAGCCACCGGTCCAATGTGCTGCAGCCCTGACGGAGACTCCGGGGTCGCCATGCTGCTCCCTCCATGATGACGTCACCCAGCCTGGGTTGGGGGGCGTCAGGACGCCGGGACGCCGGGACGCCAGGCTTTAAAAATGTCCAAGAATAGCAGTTAGCTAACAGCCGTTTGAAAGACGCAATAATAATTTTCACAGTTCAACTTTTGTTATAGCTGCACAAATGAGAACAGACTTGAAAATCTTCTCCTGACCTACAAGGTCCTCAGAGGTCCAGCTCAACCTGCTCTGGAGTGCTGGGTTACTGCTGCTTCCAGAACCTTGAACAGCAGAATGGGGGCCGATCCGATTGGTCCTCTCCTCTCCTCTCCCCTCCCCTCCCCTCCTCTCCCCTCCTCCCCTCTCCTCTCCTCTCCCCTCCTCTCCTCTCCTCTCCTCTCCTCTCCTCCTCCTCTCCTCTCCTCTCTCCCTCTCCTCTCCCTCTCCTCCCCTCCTCTCCCCTCCTCTCCCCCTCCTCTCCTCTCCTCTCCTCTCCTCTCCTCTCCTCCCTCTCCTCTCCCCTCGCCTCCCCTCCTCTCCCCTCCTCCCCTCTCCTCTCCTCTCCCCTCCTCCCCTCTCCTTTCCTCTCCTCTCCCCTCCTCTCCCTCTCTCCTCTCTCCTCTCTCCTCTCTTCTCCTCTCCTCTCCTCTCCTCTCCTCTCCTCTCCTCTCCCCTCCTCTCCTCTCTCCTCTCTCCTCTCTTCTCTCCTCTCCTCTCCTCTCCTCTCCCCTCGCCTCCCCTCCTCTCCCCTCCTCTCCTCTCCTCTCCTCTCCCCTCCTCCCCTCTCCTCTCCTCTCCTCTCCCCTCCTCCCCTCTCCTCTCCTCTCCTCTCCCTCTCCCCTCCTCTCCTCTCTCCTCTCTCCTCTCTCCTCTCTTCTCCTCTCCTCTCCTCTCCTCTCCTCCTCCTCCCCTCTCTCCTCCTCCTCCCCTCTCTCCTCTCCCTCCTCCCCCTCTCCTCTCCTCTCCTCTCCCCTCCTCCCCTCTCTCCTCTCTCCTCTCTTCTCTTCTCCTCTCCTCTCCTCTCCCCTCCTCCCCTCCTCCCTCTCCTCTCCTCTCCTCCTCCTCCCCTCCTCCCCTCTCCTCTCCTCTCCTCTCCTCTCCCTCTCTCCTCTCTCCTCTCTCCTCTCCTCTCCTCTCCTCCCCTCTCCCCTCCCCTCCTCTCCCCTCCTCCCCTCTCCTCTCCTCCTCTCCTCTCCCCCCCCTCCCCTCTCCTCTCTTCTCCCCTCCCCCCCTCCCCTCTCCTCTCTTCTCCCCTCCTCCCCTCCTCCCCTCTCCTCTCCTCTCCTCTCCCCTCCTCTCCTCTCTCCTCTCTCCTCTCTCCTCTCTCCTCTCTCCTCTCTTCTCCCCTCCTCCCCTCCTCCCCTCTCCTCTCCTCTCCCTCCTCTCCTCTCTCCTCTCTTCTCCTCTCCTCTCCCCTCTCCTCTCCTCTCCTCTCCTCTCCTCCTCTCCTCTCCTCTCCTCCTCCCTCCCCTCCTCCCCTCTCTCCTCTCCCCTCCTCCCCTCCTCCCCTCTCCTCTCCTCTCCTTTCCCCTCCTCCCCTCTCTCCTCTCTTCTCCTCTCCCCTCCTCTCCCCTCCTCCCCTCTCCTCTCCTCCCCTCTCCTCTCCTCTCCCCTCCTCCCTTCTCCTCTCTCCTCTCTCCTCTCCTCTCCTCTCCTCTCCTCTCCTCTCCTCCTCTCCCCTCCTCCCCTCTCCTCTCCTCTCTCCTCCTCTCCTCTCCTCTCCGCTCCTCTCCTCTCCCCCTCTCCTCTCCTCTCCTCCTCTCCCCCCCTCTCCTCCCCTCCTCTCCTCCCCCCTCCTCCTCTCAGTGTGATACAGGAAGTGACCTCACCTCTGTCTCTGTAGAGGAGCCCCACCATGAGGGTGCACACCAGGAAGGGCATCCCCACCAACAGGTGGTACAGTAGGAGCAGATCAGGCAGTGCAGGTGGATCCCGGCCAGCAGGTGGCAGCCCTGAGACACATTCTGCTCCATGAACATGTTTGATCTTCTTCTAAGGTTTCCATAGTCAACGTGCTCACCTTGGACCGTCAGCCAGCTCTCTGGAGACTTTCCTGAGCCGATGATTTCACAGGCGTAGAATCCTTCATCACACACAGAAACATTGTGGAGAGTCAACACTCTGCCGACGCCACTTCCTGCCATGACGCCGTCTTTGTAGAAGGTGCTGGCGAGGCCGCAGGTCGAGTCTCTGTCGTTGCACTTGCAGGTCAGAATCACGTCTTGTCCTTCGGTGACAGGGTGGACCGGACTGTCCAGGACCACAGAACCAGCTGATGAGTGTCAAAAAGTACAATTTACCATTTCAGTGTTTAAGAGAGTTTAGTGATGATTTACAAGGTAAATAATTCCACGTTTGTGCTGAATGTTGCTGAAGTTTGAATGAACAAAGATGATTTGCCCCTCCTGGGCTTCCACCTTATCGTGGTGGAGGGGTTTGTGTGTCCCAATGATCCTAGGAGCTCGGTTGTTTGGGGCCCACCCATGGGAAACAGGTCCTAGGTGAGGGACCAGACAAAGTGTAGCCCAGGACCCCCTAATGATGAGTAGCAATATTGGTTCCAAGTTTCCCTTGCCCGGATGCGGGTCACCGAGGCCCCCTCCTGGCCTGGGGACGGGGCACGTTGGCGAGCGCCTGGTGTCCGGACCTCTGCCCATGGAGTCCAGCCGGGCACAGCCTGAAGAGGCTACATGGGACCCCCTTCCCGTGGGCTCACCACCTGCAGGAGGGGCCAGGGGGGGGTGGGTGCATTGTGTGCTGGGTAGCGGCCGGAGGCAGGGACCTTGGCGGTCTGATCCCCGGCTGCAGAAACTGGCTCTAGGGACATGGAATGTCACCTCTCTGGTGGGAAAGGAGCCTGAGCTGGTGCGTGATGTTGAGAAGTTCCGACTACATATAGTCGGCCTCACCTCGACGCACAGCAAGGGCTCTGGAACCAGTCTTCTCGAGAGGGGTTGGACTCTCTACCACTCTGGAGAACCTCGGATTCAGGAGGAGCAATGTGGTTTGCGTCCTGGGCGTGGAACAGTGGACCAGCTCTACACCCTCAGCAGGGTCCTCGAGGGTGCATGGGAGTTTGCCCAACCAGTCCACATGTGTTTTGAGGACTTGGAGAAGGCATTCGACCGTGTCCCTCGGGGGGGTCCTGTGGGGGGTCCTCCGAGAGTATGGGGTGCCGGGCCCCCTGATACGGGCCGTCCGCTCCCTGTACGATCGGTGCCAGAGTTTGGTCCGCATTGCTGCAGTAAGTCGAACTCGTTTCCGGTGAGGGTTGGCCTCCGCCAGGGCTGCCCTGTGTCACCGATTCTGTTCATAACTTTTATGGACAGAATTTCTAGGTGCAGTCATGGTGTTGAGGGGGTCCGGTTTGGTGACCTCAGGATCGCGTCTCTGCTATTTGCAGATGATGTGGTCCTGTTGGCGTCATCGGCCCGTGACCTCCAACGATCACTGGATCGGTTCACCGCCGCATGTGAAGCGGCTGGGATGAGAATCAGCACCTCCAAATCCGAGGCCATGGTTCTCAGCCGGAAAAAGGTGGAGTGCCTTCTCTGGGTCAAGGAGGAGATCCTGCCCCAAGTGGAGGAGTTCAAGTACCTCGGGGTCTTGCTGCCCCCACGACCCGACCCCGGATAAGCGATAGAGGATGGATGGATGGTTGATGAAATCGGTGACTAGGGAACGAATGGCTGAACAACGCTCTCACTTCCCTCCAGATATGTGGAGTATGAGAGGTTCTACAGTCACACAGTTCATCTTCTTAACCTCTCATCCCTGGATGAGAGGCCAGTTCATCGCAGAGCACTTTGTGAGCATTTGGGGTCGGTACCTCACTCAAGGGTGGTCTGAAGGTGTTCCACTCATCAGAACACCAACCATGTTGTGTCCGCACTGGGGCTGGAACCAAGAATCCTGCGTTTTTTAGCCCAGTCCCTAACAGACCAGGCCACTCTGGCCCAGACCAGGCCACCCTGGCCCAGACCGGGCCACTGCCGCCCAGACCGGGCCACCGCCACCTAGGCCGGGCCACCTCCCCAACAGACCGGGCCACTGCCGCCCAGACCGGGCCACTGCCGCCCAGACCAGGCCACCTCCCCAACAGACCGGGCCACCGCCGCCTAGGCCGGGCCACTGCCGCCCAGACCGGGCCACCCTGGCCCAGACCGGGCCACTGCCGCCCAGACCGGGCCACCTCCCCAACAGACCGGGCCACTGCTGCCCAGACCGGGCCACTGCCGCCCAGACCGGGCCACCCTGGCCCAGACCGGGCCACTGCCGCCCAGACCGGGCCACCTCCCCAACAGACCGGGCCACTGCTGCCCAGACCGGGCCACTGCCGCCCAGACCGGGCCACCTCCCCAACAGACCGGGCCACCGCCGCCCAGACCGGGCCACTGCCGCCCAGACCAGGCCACCTCCCCAACAGACCGGGCCACCGCCGCCTAGGCCGGGCCACCTCCCCAACAGACCAGGCCACTCTGGCCCAGACCGGGCCACCGCCCGCCCAGACCGGGCCACCGCCACCTAGGCCGGGCCACCTCCCCAACAGACCAGGCCACCCTGGCCCAGACCGGGCCACTGCCGCCCAGACCGGGCCACTGCCGCCCAGACCGGGCCACCGCCGCCCAGACCGGGCCACCGCCACCTAGGCCGGGCCACCTCCCCAACAGACCAGGCCACTCTGGCCCAGACCGGGCCACCGCCGCCCAGACCGGGCCACCGCCACCTAGGCCGGGCCACCTCCCCAACAGACCAGGCCACTCTGGCCCAGACCGGGCCACCGCCGCCCAGACCAGGCCACCTCCCCAACAGACCGGGCCACCGCCGCCTAGGCCGGGCCACCGCTGCAGAGAGCCTTATGTCACCTTGACAGTCATGAGGTGTCTCAGATCCAGTCAAAGCTTTATTCTGATAACTGTAGTTTCCTCGTACCAGTGACGGTGATGTTGACCGTTTGACTGGTTTCTCCCGCCCCACTTTCACACCAGTAGGCTCCGCTGTCAGTGGCAGGGAAGGCCCCGATGATTACGCAAGAGGCTGGACAAGGACGAACCTGAAGAGAGGAATTGTGGGTAATAAACCTCGACAACACGTGGAGACGGTTCTTCGGCAGGACCAACCTCACCATCCTTCGTCCTCTTCATCACCGTCCAGCCAGTCACTTCCTGTTCCTGCTCGTCGGCGCCGCAGCTCACAGAGAATCTGTTGTACTTGAAGAACTGAGACGTCGAAGGTTCGACGACCACGTCAACTATGAAAAAACACATGTGAGGTGTTCTCCAGAAACTGGCGTCTGTTGTTTACAAGTGTCACGTTCAGCCTCTTCTTCTTCTTACACACGAGGAACATCAACATTTAAAACGACTGAAATGTTTCGGTACCTTGAGCAGACATGAACATCAGAGAATTCAGCACTGAAAGAGAAAAGAAACATGCAGATCAATAAAGAGTTCAGTTCCTCGTATGCTGCTGCTCTCTCTGGACATCAGAGCAGCTCTCATTCAGAACCTTCATGACCTCCTTCAGCCATGAACCTTCATCACTGCTGCAGAAGATCAGCTCAGGCAACTGGGCCAGTGTTGCTGGAGTGGCCAGCAACCACCAGCGCTCCACCGGCTCCCAGTTCAGTTCAGGTGCTGGTACTCCTCCATCTTCTGAGCAGTTTTTACACCTTTGAAATGCAGACGGCCGTTTAGGTCGTGACCCCTGCACCTTGAAATTAACCTCTGACCTTTCTTCTGAAACATCAGCAGCTGATTTAAGCGAATCATCCTGTCCTGGTTCCCTGCTGTAAATGAAGACATGAACTCTGAACCCTGACGCAGGCGACAAAAGACTCACGGAGCAGCAGCCAGAGCGGGGGGGCCTCCATGGGGAGCTGCTCCGTGCTGGGGAGCTGCTGCACCTTCTGCTGGAGAGTCCAACAAGCCTGCAGGTCCGGAACACCAGCGAGCTGGCTGGCTGGCTGGCTGGCTGGCTGGCTGGCTGACTGAGTGACTGGCTGGCTGGCTGGCTGGCTGGCTGGCTGGCTGGCTGGCTGGCTGGCTGAGTGACTGGCTGGCTGGCTGGCTGGCTGGCTGAGTGACTGGCTGGCTGGCTGGCTGGCTGACTGAGTGACTGGCTGGCTGACTGGCTGACTGAGTGACTGGCTGGCTGGCTGGCTGGCTGGCTGAGTGACTGGCTGGCTGACTGGCTGGCTGGCTGGCTGGCTGAGTGACTGGCTGGCTGCCTGGCTGACTGAGTGACTGGCTGGCTGACTGGCTGACTGAGTGACTGGCTGGCTGGCTGGCTGGCTGGCTGAGTGACTGGCTGGCTGACTGGCTGGCTGGCTGGCTGGCTGAGTGACTGGCTGGCTGGCTGGCTGGCTGAGTGACTGGCTGGCTGCCTGGCTGGCTGACTGAGTGACTGGCTGACTGGCTGGCTGACTGGCTGACTGAGTGACTGGCTGACTGGCTGGCTGCCTGGCTGGCTGACTGGCTGACTGAGTGACTGGCTGACTGGCTGGCTGACTGGCTGGCTGGCTGGCTGAGTGAGTGAGTGGCTGACTGGCTGAGTGAGTGAGTGGCTGACTGGCTGAGTGAGTGGCTGGCTGGCTGACTGGCTGAGTGGCTGAACCCTATGTGAGTGCGCCACCTGTTGGCCATGAGTGATGGTGAGGATGATGAAGACAAAGCATTTGTTTATTCCAAGTCAGTGCCGGCACACGTGATTATTGGTGTAATCAGATCAAAGGTAATCGGATTACAACGTGTATTTCAGGTCAGTTCAAGTATGAAAATGGTCATTTTAACTTTGAAAAGAAGGAAGATGAGAGAATTGTCTGTCATGCTTTTATTGTGAAGGGAGAGCTCTTATCAGCTGCACTCGAACTTTTATCTTGACAGTTCCTCTTGCGCAATCGCCTTGATTCTCCTTATGGGACTATTTTGATGCAAAGAACGGTCGAATCTTCATGCTGATGGTCTTCAGTGAATACCAGCTCCCCTTCCAGTTCATCCAGACCACGCCATCATCTGTGCCGTGCTTGGCCATGTACCTTGTATAGGCTCCGCCCATGTAGTAGCGGCCGTTGGGGTTCGAAGAGTGGCAGCGGTTGTACCACCACCCTCCGCCATCCTCCCTGGAACACTGTTTGGAAGGATCACCAGGACTCCTGGAGCCAACAGACATGATTCAGACTGGTTCAGAAGCTGAAGGTTAACGTCAGGGTAGATGTTCTGGATCACGACAGTGCGGTTTATCGTACGAGAACACGCGGTCACGCACCAGTTATCGTTGTCTCTGTCGTAGGTGCTGAACCTCATGGCGTTGTGAATGGTCATCGTGCGGTTTACCCCAAACAGCTCTAACGCTCCCTCCATAAAACTGTTGCCAGCGTTGCCCGAGTAACCGTCCACCGACAGAACGTAGTTGCTTGTGTCTGATTGGACGGTGAATTGGCGATACTGGGCGTGGACCTGAATGAGATCCGATGGGACATTTGTGATCGAACGACAGACATGCTTCAGAAAACTGGTAAAACCAAAGTCAGCTGACCTTGGCGCCGGTCCAGTCCTGCATCTCGATGAGGACCTCAGTCGGGCCCATCTTGGTCAGCTGACTGATCCGATCGTTTCCGAGCCAGTATTCCCCTGTCACATGACACAGCGATGAACAAAACCGCGGAACGACTTCTCCGTGGAAACGTGTCTGAATCTCACCAGGAGTCTCGCAGTGACCTTTTCCAGCATCAAAGGCAATGTTACCAAAACCACGGCGATAGTCGTCCCAGCGGCGGCCGAAGTCCACGCTGCCGTCCAGTCGGTTCTGGATGAGCAGCCAACCTGAAAGGAGCAGAAGATTTCAGTGAGAGGACCAGGAACCCCTGAGATTCTGGAAAGCCGAGGCCGCCTCCTGACCTCCCTTCTGGGTGGTCTGGTCGCAGAAGACCCTGTACGGATGAACCGAGCTGTCAGGCTGGACCATGTACATCTGTGAGTCTCTGCCTCCACGACGAAAGATGTCTTCACACTCCTTACCTGGAGGGGGAGCCACATCCATCACATCACCTGCTGACGTCTCCACAGCTCCAGGTGGTGCTTCACTCACCAGACACCACTGGGATGGGACACTTGGTCTTGCAGGGTTCCTTGCAGTCCTCCCTCTGGGCCTGGATGGCTTTCTCCAGCTTCTGGATCTTCTGCCTGACCCTGTCCAGGACCCCCTGAGACCAGGACATGGCACCAGTGATGTTAACGAGCTGGTGTGGAGCGAAGCAGGAATTCTACCAGAATCTTACCTGCAGGATTCGGATGTTGGAGGGGAAGATTGTGTCCACCGTCTCCTTGATGTAGGCGTGTTGCTCCTCCACATTCTCGGTGTACACGCTCACCACGGCGTTGTTGGCTGATGGAGGACAAAAACACTTTATTCCCGATTGGATTCGTTTCTGCTCAGAACTCAACGTGGACTTCTTGCGGACCATCGATGACCCGTTGGCGCTCCCTCAGAGAGACGGAGACGCTGCTGACGTAGTTGTAGATTTGGTTTGAGGAGCGCATGAGCTCATCCACCTGTGGCTTCAGTTCACCCAGCGACTGGAAGCACAAACACAACGGGTCACTTTCCCGTCCCCCTGGAGGCGAAGGCAGCGAGCAGAACTTTTTTACCGTCCTGACGGTGCGCTCTTGTTTCAGCAGGGCGGTTTTCAACTCACAGCCGTTGGGACACAGAACGCCCTGAAAAAGAGGGTTCTGTTGGGATCTGCTGGATTCACAACTGAAGGAGCAGTTCTCAGATGTTCTGGCTTCATGCCACTGGAGGAGAACTCTCCCCGGAACACCTACCAGCTCCTCGGAGGCGTGGGTGCAGCCCCCCGCCTCTGGCTGCTCCTGCTTCTCCTGGACTTGACCTTGAGTGACCCGAGCCGTACCGGGCCGGCCTCCATACCTGGGCCGTGAGAGAAGGGTTATTCATGAGTCTTCATCAGAGAAGAAACTCTGGTTGGTCTGCGTCTCAGGTGTGAACACACCTGTTGCCAGAGGTGACGGTGGGAGGGGCATAGCGGGTTGGGGAGTAGGGTTCTCTGCCTCTTTGAAGTGGGCGATGACCTCGAGCGTCGACAGTGGCCTGATGGGAAAAAAGAACGATAATGAGGACGCAAACAAGGCGAAGGTGGTGAAATAATTCTGTTTTTACCGTCGTGTTCTTCCTCGTTGAGCTTTTGGTGTCCTGCAGGACAAAATGAAAGCTAGCTTAGTCTAGTTAGCATCAGATCACGTTTCTGTTGTGGTGAATTAAAACGCTCAAGTCAAATAATGACAAAGCAGCTGAAAGTTAGCGTGTGGATGCTCCTGGGTTAGCGACACTAACCTCGTAGTCGTCGTACTCCAGGTCGTCGCCCCGGGCGGCGTACGCGCACAGATACAGTATCAGCAGCGTCTTCATGGCGTTTTGTCTCTGAGTCAAACCTGCAGGTATTTATGTCCCCGGAGGCTCCGCCCCTCTGTTGCTCAACCACAGTTTCTCTCCACTGAGTCAGCCTGGAATTCATGAAGGAACAGAAGGTTAGAAGGTCCCGACCGACCGATCGATGACTCCCAGCAGGTCAACGTCCCGTTGGTGGTCGAAAGTCCCAGAAGTTCCATCTGAATCTGGTGTTTGTGTTTCAGCAACATTTGTTGATGACTGAGCGTGATTGGCCAGGATCCAAGATGATCTGCCAGGATCCAAGATGATCTGCCAGGATCCAAGATGATCGGCCAGGATCCAAGATGATCTGTCAGGATCCAAGATGATCGGCCAGGATCCAAGATGATCGGCCAGGATCCAAGATGATCTGTCAGGATCCAAGATGATCTGTCAGGATCCAAGATGGATCAGATGATCGGCCAGGATCCAAGATGATGCAGATCCAAGATGATCTGCCAGGATCCAAGATGATCTGCCAGGATCCAAGATGATCGGCCAGGATCCAAGATGATCGGCCAGGATCCAAGATGATTTGAAGGAAAGATGATAAATAAAATAAATTTAAAAACAACCTTTTTCTGGTTTGCTGTTTGGAGTCGACTGAGGGCAAATAAAGATGAGGGATGTTTGAGTCCAGCAGGACGGACGATGTTACGAAACCTCATAAACAAACTGAATTGGGTCAATGAACCAGAACTGATTCCAGATCAGAGTTCAGTTGGAGGCGGCGACAGATAATTAGAGGAAAGGGATCGATAAAACCAGCTCTGATCCAGGAACAAGCAGTCCAGATGTCAGAAACACAAACAGGAAGTGATGACGAACGCCATCACACACAACACGCACGTTGATGATCGATGAAGTGATGCGGATATTTAAAACAAGAGGGTCGCATGAGGTGAAGAAGCAAAGAGGAAGTGATGTCACCAGACTTCCTCTTTTCTCTGGGCTCAGGTTTTACTTCCTCTCTTTACTTTTTGCCCTTTTCCTCTTCCTTTCTTTAATTATTGCGGCGCAGCTCTGCAGCAGGTGAGCGACTCTGCACTGAATCCTGGTCTTTGACTCCTCAAGGACCAACGTTCCTCAGATCGGCTCAAGGCTGAAGCGTCTGGAGGCTAATGTCCAGCTTGGTTGCACATGCTGTGTACATGTTATTGGCGGAGCTAAAGCTAATGATGCTAGCTTGTGGCTCTGGTGGGATGTTAGCCGGACTGCAGAGCTCCGTTTGGTTCTTGCCTCTTGATCTTGGTTTGCTGCTGAAACATTCTGATGGTGTTTCTGCTGCACAGGTGGAGCCTCTGAAACCAGAACCATGTTTTTCACCCTCCTCTTCACCCTGTCCTTTTGTGAAGGTCAGGGGTCAATCGTGAAGGTCGACAGACCGTCCTGTGATCGCTGTGACCACTCATTCTTCTGTAACTGCTCCTTTGCTGGGTTGACGTGCGTTCCCGTGGTAACGGAGCAGGCCCTGAGCCTCGACCTGTCCTTCAACAACATCACCGTGGTGACAGCCGAGGACCTGCGCGACCACCGACGGCTGGCGGCTCTGAATCTCTGCTGTGAGAGCGATGACTAAGAGTTGGCTAAGTTAGCGAGCCGCGCAGATGTGACGACGCCCTCTTAGAGCCGTGTTTCGGGCCCCGAGTGGCTTGTAAAGAGCCTTGAGAGTTCTGGGTGACGGTTGGAAGGTTTCTCCTTCTGCGTCCAGGTCTTCAGGAGTCACAGCAGAATTCCAGTAATCCCAAATTCCGCTGACTGCAGGTAACAGATTGGCTGTGATCCACCAATCAGCATTCGAGCCGCTGTGGAACCTGGAAGACCTCAACCTGTCCAACAACCAGCTGACCGCTCTCAACCACAGATGGTTCCACAAACTCGAGGCTCTGCGGGTCCTCAACCTTCTCCACAACCCGTACAGGTAAAGACGTCCAGGCGAGTGTGTGAAACGACGCGGCTCAGTTGCTCATGTTGCTCTGCGTCACGCTCCTCCAGCTGCCTCGGTTCTCCCCCAGCGTTCCAAAGACTGCTCAACCTGAGGAGGCTGAGGTTTGGAGGACCAGCTCTGGAGGAACTGAAGAGAGGAGATCTGGCTGGAATCACACATCTGGAGGAGCTAACTGTGCATGCTAACAACTTGAGGAGGTGGGGAATTGTTGAGTGACCTTCAGGAGACGGCAGAGCCATGTCCTCCCAAGGCTCCTTCTCCTTGTCAGAAACCATATTTCCAGGTGTTCCCCTGTGGTGCTGCAGGTACGAGTCTGGTGCTTTAGCCACCATTTGGCCACTAGGCCGAGTGATTCTGAGTCTCCACGGTCCATTTTTAACAAATGACGACGTGGCCTCCACAATGCTTGGGGATGTGTCCTACCCCGAGACGCCCATGATCCTACGAGATCTCAACCTGACCTGGATTCAGTCTGTTCATAACCTCCGAGTGGCGGCCAGGAGGAGAATCAGGTTTGAGTCCAGCACACTTCAGCCCAAACTCACCTCCAGGAGGAGTCTCACCCAAGATCAGCCATCCCATGAACCTCCCAGGACCACAGGAACCTGGGAGGTTCATGGGACTGTCATGGAGAAACAGAACTAACTGCCTTTCTGCTTTCGCTCCGCAGACACTTGAGCTTCCAGAACCTTTCATTGTCCGACATGGCCACAGTGGAGTTCCTGGTTGTGTTTGATGGGGTGCCGCTGACCCACATATCAGTCGAAGGTGTCACCTTGAAGGGTGTGGGCAGGTACGGTCAATGCTAGGGGCATGTAAATGTTAACATGGGGCAGTTCTTCGGGGTATTTTCAGATGATCGGGTCACATGACGACGGTCGCGTTGTTGCAGAGCTCAACCTGTTTCAAGTTCTTCACCTTCAGAATCGTTTCAAACTTCCTCTCAGAAACTGAATCTCTGCTCCGTGTGTTAGCATGTCTGGAGGGCAGCCGTGCGTGACGATCTGATGTGTTCAGGTGGGAGAAAGCTAACAAGACTGAGCATAAAGGCATTGACGAGATCTTTGTGAGGGACGTGGAGGTTTTGGATATCTACAAGTTTGCCTCGTTGATCAGCTGTGGGTTTCTTCTGCAGTACCCCAGGAAAGTGTCCATCATAAATGCTAAGGTAAAAGGGCTAACGACGAGCGTTTAGCATTTAACGTGTATGTTCTGGAGAAGAAAACAATTTAGTTTCATCCCAACAGGTTTTCGTGATGCCCTGTTTCACATCCCACCTCCTGAAGAACCTGCAGTACCTGGACCTGTCCAACAACCTGCTGACGGACATGACTCTGGCAGAGACACTGTGTGATGGAGACAGTCCCCTGAAGGACCTCCGGGTCTTAAACATCAGTGGGAACGCTCTCAAGGTACTTTGGTAGGACGGGACACAACGGTTACTGGTTTTAGGGTCTTGAACGTGAACAGTTCTTCGTAGACAGTTAGGAGAGATCTTTGTCCTCCTGTTGTCCAGTCTTTGTCCACCACAAGTCGGCTGGTAGGCAAGTTACTCAGACTGACCCACCTGGACGTGAGCAGGAATGGGTACAGCTCCATGCCCCTGGGCTGCTCCTGGCCCTCGAGCCTGCGCTACCTCAACATGTCCAGAACCAGAATCGCATCCATCAGCCCCTGTCTGCCTGCAGCCCTGGAGGTATCGGCAGTCCCACCCTCGGTGTCCTGTCCTCCTGGACAGACTCATCAGTTTGACTTTACGTGCAGGTGCTTGACCTGAGCAACAACGACCTCAAAGACTTTGTTCTGGTCCTGCCCACCCTGAGAGAACTCCACCTTTCTGGGAACAAGTTACTGAGGCTGCCCCCTGGGTGGTTCTTCCCAAATCTCAACACTCTGACCATACAGGTAAGACCCTGACCCGACCTTGTGGTTCTTCTTTCAGTCTTCACAGTGACTTCTCCCCCCCCCACAGTCCAACAGCCTGAGCATGTTTGGACCCTCAGAACTCCGGACCTACAGCAGACTCCAGAGTCTCCAGGCGGGCTGGAATAAATTTGTCTGCACCTGTGATTTTGTGGGCCTCTTCCAGTCGGGTGTCAAAGTTGGTTCAGTGCAGCTAACAGACAGAGAGGACGACTACATCTGCGATGCTCCTCTCCGCCTGCAGGGGGCGCTGGTGGCCAGAGTCCGCCTCCCTCTCGTCCATTGCCACCCTGTCCAGGTGGTGTCTGCGAGTTGTGTGGTGGCGCTGTTGGCGACTGCTGCTCTGGGCACCCTGCTGTGGCACGTCCATGCCTTCTGGTACCTCAGGATGATGTGGGCGTGGCTAAAGGCCAAGCACAGCTCCCGGCAGCGGCGAGGACTAGACCAGCGAGGCGGCGCTGGCGTCGAGGACGACTTTGATGCCTTTGTGTCCTACAGCGACAGAGACGCTGGCTGGGTGGAGAACTTTCTGGTGCCTGAACTTGAGCAGCCCAGGTGAAGAAAGAGTCACTGCTCCTCAGACGTTGATGGAGCACAAACGGTCTAACGAAGACTTCTGCTTGTTCTTCAGGGCGGATGACGAAGCGGCGGTCAGAGCCAGACCCATGACCCTCTGCCTGCACAAGCGGGACTTCCTTCCTGGACACTGGATTTTAGACAACATCATGAGTGCCATGGAACGCAGCCGGAGAACCATCTTCGTCCTCTCGGAGAACTTCATCCGGTCAGACTGGTGCCGCTACGAGCTGGACTTCTCACACTTTCGGCTTTTTGATGGTGTTGCTGGAGAACCAGCCATCTTGATCCTCCTGGAACCGCTGAACAAGGACGACATTCCCAGACGCTTCTGCAAACTGCGCAAGCTCCTGAGCTCCACCACCTACCTGGAGTGGCCTCACGGGGAGGAGAAGGTTGGCGAGTTCTGGAAGGCCCTTCGCACGGCTCTGAGAGGAGAAGAAGAAGATGGGAGGAACTGAGGAGGAAGATCCAGATGCTGTCTGTTTAGCTGTCAGGGGGTCAGTGAGGGAGGAGCCCTCTGAAGGGCCAGTTACTGCATCTGGACACACACACACACTTATTTGTGTGGCTGTTGATTATCCAGAAGGTTGTAAACCAGGATGTGCTGCAGTCTAAATAAAGCTTCATTATAATCATTGTTGTCATCGAGCCGTCAACAGGACCGACGGTTGGCAGCAGGTCTGGATGCTCCTGAAGGTCCGACTCCAGCTGCAGCCCACTCCTTGGGAATCTCCTGTCTTCCTGAATGTACTTTATATCCCGATTGTGCTTCTCTTCTCATCTTTGGTGTCCATGAATGCGATCGGGGGTCTTCTGGACCCCTGGTGAGCTCTCTCCTCCGTGATGGAGGAGCCTCCTGAACCTTACTTGATGTGCGAGTCTGAAGCTGCGATGAAACATCCACTCCTGAGAAGTCAAACTCCCAGAGGATGGTTTTATTCAAATGAAGCCCGGCTGGAGTCCTGGGGGAACCTGAGAAGGTTCCTTCCAGTCAGACAATGAGACAGTGAGGATGATCTGTGTTGGTGCCTCAGCAGTCGGAGCTGGGGCGGCTTCGCCTCAACACCTGCCCAGGTCAACACGTGTTCCTGTTAGCTCAAAGTACAGCAGGACCTCTACTTACAAATTTAATTGGTTCCAGAAGTTGCTTTGTAACCTGAAAATTACGTAAATAGAGACGCGTTTTCCATGTAAATGCCCTAATCCGTTCCAAGCCCCCAAATATTCGGACATAATTTCTTTTATAAAATCATAAAAATGCATCAAAACATGTAACAAATCCATGTTACAATTAGATTACCGCACAATGAATGTAGGAATTCAGGGCAAGGCTTCTCCAGGAACAAAATGAACTTTATTACAGGCTAATCTTACATTAGCCGTCACTACTAGCAACGAACGTTAACACTTGTGGTAACACCGCCATCTAATGGACAAACATACGAACACCCACAATAAATAAAAGTTAAACAAAGACGACACTGGGATACACACAAACCTGTACATATTGACGTCTCTCCTAGCCAGTGGGATGACAGGAAGATGCTAGGCGATAGCCAATGGGATGACAGGAAGATGCTAGGCGATAGCCAGTGGGATGACAGGAAGATGCTAGGCGATAGCCAATGGGATGACAGGAAGATGCTAGGCGATAGCCAGTGGGATGACAGGAAGATGCTAGGCGATAGCCAATGGGATGACAGGAAGATGCTAGGCGATAGCCAATGGGATGACAGGAAGATGCTAAGCGATAGCCAATGGGATGACAGGAAGATGCTAGGCGATAGCCAATGCGATGACAGGAAGATGCTAGCTGATAGCCAATGGGATGACAGGAAGATGCTAGGCGATAGCCAGTGGGATGACAGGAAGATGCTAGGCGATAGCCAATGGGATGACAGGAAGATGCTAGGCGATAGCCAATGGGATGACAGGAAGATGCTAGGCGATAGCCAATGGGATGACAGGAAGATGCTAGGCGATAGCTAATGGCAGAGCAGCTACAAGCATGTTTGCGTTCGCTAAACTCCGCGAGCTGCGAGTAGCAGCGGTAGCATATTTTTGACCTTCGTATCCTGAAATTTCTTTCGTAACAGGAAATATTTTCCTGAAAAATTCACATGTTCGTAAGTAGAGGTCCCACTGTACTCTAAACTCACAGATGCTGTTTTTGTCAGAAGGGTTGGAGGTTAGGGGGCTAGGGTCAGGGGGTTAAGGGGTTTAGGGTTAGGGGGTTAAGGGGTTAAGGGGTTAAGGGGTCAAGGAGTTTAGGGTTAGAGGGTTAGAGGGTTTAGGGGTTAGGGTTAGCAGCAGTGGCTAAAAAACCTGGAGGGGTTTCTGTGGCCGCTTCACGGCTGCTGACCCCAGGACCAGCTATCACCTGCTAGCAGCGCTTTGGTACGGGAACATGTTGCTAGCAGACAGAAAGAACACACGTTCTCAACAGGGGGCCGGACCAGCACCGGCTCTGCTCCGAACTACAGCGGCACCAGGTGCTCCGCTTGGTTCTACTCCAGACCCAGTACAAAGTTAATCCCGTGGACAATGCCGATGATGATGGGTTGCCAGGCAACCAGGTATCTCAGCCAGTCGAGGAGCTGTCCGTAAAGGACGTGTGTCTTCTCCCAGCTGGGGGTTCAACTAAGGAATAAGCCCAAAATGCCGAGTGGGCGGAGCTTAATGGGCGGGTCTTGCCTGGACAGACACCCAGACGAAAGGATACGGGTTGTTCATCATCCTCTTCAAGTCGACCTTCTCGTTGCAGTAAGGACACGTCTGCTTCTTCCCCACGATGCACCAGCCGCGGATGCAAAACTCGTGGAATCTGGGAAGCAATGAAGGAAAAAAGCAAACAATGCAGAACAAGAACCTGGGAAGAGAAGAGCGGCGAGGATACGTGTGACCGCAGGACAGCTGGTAGGTGTCCTCGATGAAGCCCTCCTCCTCCACGTCCACCAGGACCTGCTGCCCACAGACGGCACAGATGTGCTGGGCCGGACTCCTGCTGGGGATCCCTCCTCTGCTGTAGAACTGGAACAGCCCAGACGACGGCAGGGAGGTGAGCAGCCGCTCGCGCTAGCGAGCAAACAGAAAGCTAACGTAGCGCCTGTGATCAGGTCCCTACTCCGATGGTTGAGGCCATGTGGTCCGAGCAGATTTCAGCAAAGTCTCGACCCATGACGCCGTAATACAGCCCATAAAAGAGCAGGACCACACCCGCATCCATGGAGGCCTCCGCCTTGATCCTGCAGGTGAACCAGCACATTCCCAGCAGGTCAGAAACAGAGCACCGGGTTCTCCAGAACTCCCACAGGTGCGAGTGGGCGGAGTCTCACCTGAAGAGAACATTGAAGCCGAACATGGTGAACATGATGGCGAGGTAGCCCAGCACCCCCACTGCATAGCTCAGCTTGTAGATCAGCAGGAACCATTTGTAGACCATCCTGCAGGAGAAAGGAACCCGCCATCATCAGAACCAGAACCAGAACCCGCTGGGCTGCAGGCCCGCCTGTGCTTGGCCACCTGGGCGTCCGGCGGGCCAGCGGTCTGCGGGTGGCTCTGAAGAGGACGTAGCTGGTGATGACAGAGAACGCCCCCCACATGGACAGGAACCTCCACCAGTACAGCCTGATGGTGAAGTAGAGCGGCACCACCCACATCTGGACCAGCGTGACCAGCTGAGGGCGACAGAAAGGCGTTAATCTCCCCGCTAAACTGTAGCAACACAAGGGGGAGGGGCTTGTGCCAGTTCCGGCTGCACCGGCTTTTTTCACGCCAGAACCAGATTAAGCTCTCCAGAACCTGGTTCTGCCATTTCACCAGGTGTCGGTATACGACACACCCTGCAGGAGCGGTCCAGTCCAGGTTCTGGGCACATTAGCATGGTAGCACCCACGTTATAAGAGCGATGATGCCTCTGCTTCCACTGGACCAGGACGATCTGGGCCACGGCCAGGGTGGCCACCAGGATCAGAACCATCTCGGCGTGCATGGCCTCGTGTCCCCGATGCTTCACGTGGAGGCGCGCGTGTTGCACCCTGGGGTCAGAAACAGGTCAAGGGTGGGGGCGTGGCGGTGTGTGCGGGCCGCGTGCGCGGATCTCACCTCCAGCTTTCGCGGTGGGTCATTTTCAACAGGTCGTCCTGAAACAAGAGGCACAAGATGGAACCTGGTCCCTTCGGTGCCGGACATCAACCCTGTGCTTCCACGCACGTGTGGAACCGGATATAGAAACCCCCGAATCGGTCTCGTCTCGTGCGGACAGCTGCAGTTAGCTTTAGCCGCAGTTAGCTGTAGCCACCACCTACTGCAGGTCAACATTCATTCAGGTGTCAGAACGGAACCAGGTCCTCGAGTTCCTACCTGAGGATGCGCGTCGGCCATCGTGGAGCCGCAGCTCGGATCCGTCAACGCGACAAACTTCGGCCGTTTCCGGTGCGGTCGGAAACGGCCGAAGCGAGCCGAGCCTCGCTACGGCAGCCGAACAGGGCCAAAACTCGGAATATCCGTTTAGCCGGCGGTTCAGTGACGTCATACAGGTTCAGTGACGCTAAAGGCGACATCAGAGCCGAAATCACGCCAATAATCAGGCGACCTTGTTCAGAGGATCAGCAAATAAACGACCACACGTTTCTGCATTCATTTCCTTTATTTAAACCAGATGTGACGGACAGACCGCAACATTTCACACATTCATCTTTGATTTGTTGCTGAGCCCCCGGCCAGGTCATAACAACAACAACAACAATAATAATAATAATAATAATAATAATAAGTGGCGCTGACGGCCAGACCGCCCCCCTACCCACAACCCTCCTGTGAGACCCCCCAGCAGCATTTAGAAACGTTTCATGTCCATCAGGACAGGAAGGTGGCGGTGGCTCTGTAGCCTGTGGGGAGCTGGGCTGAGGGGCGGAGGGTTGTTGGTTCGAGCCCCAGGGCCGACAGAACATGGAAGGTGTTCTGGTAGTAGGGGGAGGAGCCAGGACACCTGTTCATCTGGGGACCTGTCCCTCTCGTGAGCTTTTCTCCTCAGGAACGCCTCCACACCAACTGGCCCAGCTGGGGGCTCCTGTGGGAGGAACGTTAGCATTAGCTTTAGCATCAACAGCTCAGGCGCTGGCACATCTGCAAACGGTCGCTCAGACATCCAAGGAAGTGTTGAACCGTCTTTGGTCACATGACCTCCGGTGGAAACTACGAATGGCAGGAAATGACATCATCACAGCGACAGAAACAGCTGCTGAGATCGGGCTACGCACCTGTACCGGCCGGTCGCCTCCAGCCATCACCCAACTGCTGCAGTCACCCTGGAAGAGACCAGACGTTAGCCTCCAGCTAAAGGTATTAGCACACATTCTAGTCCGGAACTCTTCGCTCAGACATCCAAGGAAGTGTTGAACCGTCTTTGGTCACATGACCTCCGGTGGAAACTACGAATGGCAGGAAATGACGTCATCACAGCGATCTTTCGATTTGACCGGACCTCAAAACATCAAGATTACAGAAACGAGCAGAGACTCGGCCTGTTTAAGGAGTGCACGTGGACGTCCACCAGCATTATCAACATAGTTAGCTGGTCAAGTCAGGCTGACCTTCAGACACGACCTTAAACCACTCACCAACAGACGGGACCTCCAGGAGACCAACGGCTCCAACAGCCACCCTGAGGAAACATTAACACTCAATTAAGATCAAAACCAGTCTGCTTGAAACTCAGCAGCTCATTTCAGTCGCTCAGACATCCAAGGAAGAGTTGAACCGTCTTTGGTCACATGACCTCCGGTGGAAACTACGAATGGCAGGAAATGACGTCATCACAGCGAAACACGATCAGACCAGGTGAAAGATCTGGAATAAACTTACAGAATAAAAGCGACTCGTCGGCCGTCTGACGTCCTCAGGCGGGTTGGAAGGGCAGCTGCCATGTTTCAGCGCCATCACCCACGGCAACCGGCGCCAGCCTGTTTAGACCACATGATCATTCAACAGCAGGGCTCCACATCATTAAGTTCAAACAACCATTAAGACGCTCAGACATCCAAGGAAGTGTTGAACCGTCTTTGGTCACATGACCTCCGGTGGAAACTACGAATGGCAGGAAATGACGTCATCACGGCGCGGGTGCGGGTAAAGAACTAAAATAAAAATTGCCTCTCAATACCGTAGTTCTGTTGTCAGGGTCATCTTCACCTCAGCAGCACCTCAGGCAGAGGAATCCCTGGTATTCATCATCCTGCACATGAAATCTGATCAGAAACTTTCATCTAAACAGTCCAAATATAAATTTGATCTGTGGCTCTAAATCAACTCTATTCACCTGCGTTACGTTGGAAAAAAATTAGATCCATATTCCAAATCATTGACTGGAGGTACATTTTGAGACAGCAAGCAAAGATGACTAAAACTGACTAGTTTGAAGAACATGACATGAACTCCGCGGACTACAGAACAACGTGGCGAGGCAGAGGATCCGAGGCCATCGGCCCTCGCAACGTCCCCTCGAACACGGCGGTCGGCGGAATGATGCTGCATATTTAGTCACCGTGGGCGCAGGACCTCTATTAAACAGCGACAGCGCGGATTAAATGTGATAATTACCCATAAAGACACATCGCGACCACCTCCGGCATCGCCACAGCTCCAAATGACCGAAGCGCCTGTTCTTCTGCCTTTTATTCCAAACGGCGGCTGAGCGGCTGCTCTCTGGCGCCTGAGCGCCCCCGCTCGGACAGGAGGGGAACTGCACCCACTGGCGCTGCCTCATGACATTTGATTTGTTTTAACAAAGATGATCGGCGCAAAAATAAAGTAAATGTAACATTTACCTTCAACATAAGATTCAAAATAACATCTAACATTTAAAATCACAGACATGATAAATAATGAATTTGATATCAGAAAATAACACTGAAGAAAGATGAAAAGCAAGACAGAGAGGGACCTTTTAACTTTTAAGCGCACTTTTATTTACATCTATTAAACACTCCATCATCGTAGGAGCTAGTTAGAGAGTTTGAGCACAGGACACCTTGGTGTCCCCACAGCTCCAGGTTCACGGTGGCCTTGTAGAAGCAGAACTGCAGCCTCAGTCTGGCTCTAATGTTCTGCCTCCACATCACACCTGTCCCCGTCCTGGATCCTGCGTCAATCGCTAATTTAGCTTCTACGATTAAAAAGGTTAAGACCTGACACTTTTATAGGCAGTCCCAGCAATTAAAACCTGAGCAGAAAAAGTGACGTTAAAACGGTTAAAAACCTCACTTAAAACACTAATTGTCTTTCCAATGTTCACATAAAAAGTGTGTTTGTCTGCTCCATGGAGCTGCCCTCCTCACACCCAGGACTCAGCTGGAGGTCAGGGGAGGCTCAGAGGGGTCGCTCCTCCTCTGCCGTACCGCAGGAGAAGGCTCCTCCTCCTCCTCCTCCTCCTCCTCCTCCTCCTCCACAGCTACTCTCTCCTCCTCCTCCTCCTCCTCCTCCACAGCTCCTCTCTCCTCCTCTCTCATCCTCCTCCTCCTCCTCCTCCTCTCTCCACAGCTCCTCTCTCCTCCTCCTCCTCCTCCTCCACAGCTCCTCTCTCCTCCTCTCCTCCTCCTCCTCCTCCTCCACAGCTCCTCTCTCCTCCTCCTCTCTCCTCCTCCTCTCTCCTCCTCCTCCACAGCTACTCTCTCCTCCTCCTCCTCCACAGCTCCTCTCTCCTCCTCCTCCTCCACAGCTACTCTCTCCTCCTCCTCCTCCACAGCTCCTCTCTCCTCCTCCTCCTCCACAGCTCCTCTCTCCTCCTCCTCCACAGCTCCTCTCTCCTCCTCCTCCTCCACAGCTCCTCTCTCCTCCTCCTCTCTCCTCCACAGCTCCTCTCTCCTCTCTTCTCCTCCTCTCTCCTCCTCCTCCACAGCTCCTCTCTCCTCCTCCTCTCTCCTCCTGTAAACAGAAGAAAATAGCTTCAAGAGCTAGAAAGGTTGAAATGTCTCAAAATGAGAAGGCTGACACACTCCTCGTAGAGAGAGAGGGGGAGAGGAGAGAGAGGGGAGAGGAGAGAGAGAGGAGAGGGGGGAGAGAGGAGAGAGAGAGGCAGAGAGGGGAGAGAGGGGGGTAGAGACAGAGAGAGAGGGAGAGAGGGGGAGAGAGAGAGAGAGGGGAGAGGGGGAGAGAGGGGGAGAGAGAGAGGGGGAGAGGGGGGAGGGGGAGAGAGAAAGGGAGGGAGGGAGAGGGAGAGAGAGGGGAGGGGGAGAGAGAGAGAGAGGGGGGGAGAGACAGAGAGGGGAGAGGGGGGGAGAGACAGAGAGAGATTTAACAACACCTTTATTTACATGTATTATTCACATTTGCATTTATACAATTCAGAGTGAGAGATTGGAGACCTTCAAAAATTCAGGATCAAGCAGCTCCTCCTAACTGAACTCAGGACATCTCTCACACCCCAGATGTCTTCGAATGTGCCAATTTGGCCGGTCAGTTTATAAAAATTAAATTCCACCCTGAGCCGAGCTGCCAGCAGTCCAGTCATCATGGCCACCACGTCCTCTGACCCCTGACCTCTCACCCGGTTCTTCCTGGTCTTCCATATGGCCAACTTAGCCGTCCCCGAGAGGACATTGACCAACTGTGTAGAGCCTTCCTCCTTGCACGGTAGTGTGGACCAAAGATAAACGTCCTGAAAGAAAAGCCCTCACCTAACCCAAGAAACCACCTCTGTAGCTGTCCAAACAGCCCCTCCAGTCTGGGACACTGGACAAAGAGGTGGTGGATGGTTTCTGACTGGGAACAGAAAGGGCAGCCATCCCCTGTGCTGGGGTCAAGGTGCACCAGATACCTGTTGGTAGCTATGGCCCCATGCACAATCCTCCACTGGAGGTCTCCTGTCCGTTTATCAACAGGAGGCTTGTACAGGGACCGCCAACAACCCCCCGGGGAAGAGCCTGCGCCAAAAAAACTAGTCCACCCTGACGCCTTCAGCCCTTCCAGGGAGCGCAAGTTTCTGACCTTCACAGCTAAGATGTAGAGATCTTTCCTCCCGACACCTTCAAAATCCACTGATACCGAAGACTTCAGGGACAGCAGGTTGTCTTCCTCGGGCTGCCACTGTCCAACAGCTGGACAGACAGCCAAGGAGGGAAAGACATACTCACACTCGTCGTCCCACAGTTCAGACACAGATGGATCCAACACAAAGACTCTTAGGGCCTCTGGCAGGGAAGCACAGACCTCTCTTACAAGCTGGAGCAGCAGCCTGCTGGACCTCATGTTGAGCCGGTCAGAGAGATCAGGGACAGAGGTCTTCAGCAAGTGGCCCAGCTTCACTACTCCAGCATCCCTCAGTCTGGACCTCAGGGTGGCGGAGGACAGGACCCGAGAGGTGATGATGCTGTTTCCAAAAAGGGGCTCTTCAAAGATCCACATCCCTGGTATTGTCACAGCTTTGTGCTTAAACGATAGAACCTGCCATGCCTTCAACACTGACTGGTAGAAGGGTGTAAGACCAGTCAGGTCCATGGACTGGGGCTGAAGCAGGAACAGGTGTTTGTCGTACCCCAGTCGCCCAGCCTTCCTTAACAACAGACAGGCCATATCCGTCCACGGCACACCAAGACTGTACAACAGTCTTTGTGCCGCCTGCAGTCTGAAAGCTGTGACACGAGATGCAATGTCCACCAATCCCTGTCCTCCCTCCTGTACTGGCAGGTACAGCACTGCAGACCTCAGCCAGTGCTGGCCCGACCAGAAAAAGCCCACAATCAATTTTTGTCCACATCACCCTGATCCCTAACAAAAACATTGATGTCATCGGCATAAGCCGACACCACCAGCTGGGGACGCGCAGGAAGACCAGGTAACAAAAGTCCCGACAGCCTAGTTCTAAGGTTGTTTAGAAGAGGTTCGATGGCCAATGAGTACAACTGTCCAGAAATAGGACATCCCTGTCTTATTCCCCGTTGGACGCTCACTGGACAGCTCAGCCCCCCACCAACCTTCACCAAACAACAAGCATCCCTGTACAGCAGAGACAAGAGTGACAAAAAAACATCCCCAAAACCAAAAGCCCTTAATGTGGAAAACAGAAACTTGTGATCGACCCTGTCGAAGGCCTTCTCCTGGTCTAAAGAAATCACCCCGACATCAATGTCGTACAGTTTACAAAGGTGAAACAAATCTCTCATTAAAAAAAGGTTGTCCATAATTGACCTGTCCGGGACACAATACGACGTCTGTGGACGAGCAAATCGAGGTGGTTCTTGAGCCTGTTGGTGAGCACCTTTGAAAGAAGTTTATAGTCCGTGCAGAGCAAAGCCACAGGATTCCAGTTTTTTAATAAAGCCAGGTCCCCCTTCTTCGGGATCAGAGCGAGGACCGCGGTCTGACAGGATGTCCTGTGTGAGTGCACTCCTGCAGCACCTCCCACAGGTCAGCACCCAGACACCTCCAGAAATGTTTATAGAAGTCTGCGGGCAAACCATCCAGTCCTGGAGCTCGACCCGAAGCCATCTGTCCCACCGCAGCAGTAAGTTCATCCAATGTGATGTCAGCGTCCAGGGTGGACCGGTCCCTCTGGCTCAGCCGAGGAAGACCCTGCAGGAGCTCATCTTCCCTGCTACAGTCCTCTGCCCTGTAGAGGGCGCCGTAGAAGTCCACAGCGTGTCTCCTCATCTCACCCTGGTCAGCTGTCATCGTTCCATCAGGCAGGCGGAGGCAGAGCATCTGTTTGGCGCGTGAAACAGACCTCTCCAGATTGAAAAAGAAGGAGGTGGGAGCGTCCATCTCCTTGATGCTGGTGAACCTTGACCTCACCAAGGCCCCCTTCACTCTTTCCTGTAAAAAGGAGCTGAGTTCCTGCCTCTTCTGCCTCAGTGTGTGTCCCTGTGCTGGTGTGTGTGCTGAAACTACCCTCCAGATCCCTGATCTCCCTCTCCAAGTGTTCTATGGTGTGTTTTACCCGTGTTGTTGTGTGACTACTGTATTGCTGACAGAAGACTCTGATGTGTGCTTTACCCACCTCCCACCACTGACCAAGACACTCAAAGTCCCCCTTCCTCCCTCTCCAGGTTCCCCAGAAGGCCTCGAACCTACGACTAAACTCAGTGTCCTGGAGCAGCTTCACGTTAAAGTGCCAGTATGAGCTGCATTTGTGTGTTTGTGAAATAAGAAAATCAAAAGTGGCCAAGTGATGATCAGTGAACCCAACCGGATAAATGTGACTGTTAACTAACCTATTGCTAAAACCCTGGGACAGGTAGAACCCGTCCAGCCTAGCGGCACTAATGACCCCATCCACCACCTTCACCCATGTGTACTGCCTGATGGTGGGATGCTTCACCCTCCAAACATCTACCATCCCCAGCTCTGCTCCCAGCCTAGACAGCACAGCAGCTGACTGGAGATGAGGCTCCTGTCCAATCCTGTCCAGTGTGACGTCTGTGGTGCAGTTCCAGTCCCCCCCCATGACTACACACTCGTCCTGACCACACCGCTCCACAAACGAGGAGACCTTCTGGAACAGGTCCAGTCTGTCTGAGCCCTGACTGGGAGCATAGATGTTTATTAGACAGAAGACGAAGCCCTGAACCTCAGCTCTGACAGCTAAAGCTCTGCCTGCAGCGATCTCTGTGGTGGAGGTGACTCTAACGTCCAGCCTGGGAGAGAACAAAGTGGCCACACCTGCAGACAGGTTGGTGCCATGGGACAACCTAGACAGGCCTCTCCACCACAGACCCCAGTCTACCTCATTGTCTCCATCACTGTGTGTCTCCTGGAGGAGAAGGATGTCCAGCTTCTTCTGAGCAACCATATCTGCAACCAGAGCCCTCTTCTGTGGATCCCTGCCACCATTGATGTTAAGTGAGGCCACCCTGAGCTTGTTCATGGAGGCTTGGAGAGGTGAAGCAGCAGAAGGAGCAGCAAAGAAAAGAGAAGTTATGCAACACATTCATCCTCGTCATTAACCTCAGCAACTTGTTTGGAGCTTTTAACATGTTTTAGCTTTTTTCCTTCCTTTCTGCTTCAGCATCTTTCTTGTTGCTGTCATGTGTTTCTTTAGACGGAATCTTTTTCTTTCATCGAGGAGGTCGACTCCCACAGCCCTCTGCAACCTCAATGCACTTTTCAAAAACTTTTCAGAGTCTGGGAAAAAATCAGCCGCCTTCACAGACTGGCCAAAGGTTTCGTCCAGGAAGCTGGTGACGTCTTCCAGGGTGTCCAGGTCCCCAGTAAGGGACTGGGAGTCCGCTACAGACCCACAGTCGGAGTCAGAGTCAGACCCCCTCACCTCCTCCCCTCCCTCATCAACACTCAGCATCTCAGCTGGCTGATCAGGGAGCTGCTCCCCAGCAGCCTGACCCTGGTCACCACTGACCCCCTGAGCTCCTGGCTGCTCCTCCTCAGCTGCTCCTGTCTGTACATTTACTCCCATCTCCACCTCCTCTGTTGCTCCCATCTCCACCTCCTCTGTTGCTCCTGCCTGCGCCTTCCCTGCCATTTGCACCTCCTCAGCTGCTCCCTCACTTCCTGCCCTAACTGCAGCTACACATTCACCTCCTCCTTGCTCCTCTACCTGTCCACTAGGGCCTCCTCCAGCATCGGCCGCCACCTCGTCACCACCACCGCTCGGTGGGGCGACGCGGCTCGACATGGCGCCGGTGCGAGCGCCCTCATTAGCGGGTCTGTGAGGACAAGCGACACGCTTGTGTCCCACATCCCCGCACCCAAAGCACCTCATGCTCCCAGAGCTGGCGTAGACCATGTAGTGTCCCTCTCCATGTCCTGAAGGACACGTCCAGTGTCTGTGACGGACAGGTGAGGAACATGAAGCGCTGCCTCCCGAGTGAGAGCACGTGCTTCAGTTTGTCGCTCCTGCAGCCCGGACCCCCCACGGTCCCCGGACCCCCCGCGGTCCCCAGACCCACGGTCCTCAGACCCCCCACGGTCCCCGGACCCCCCACGGTCCTCAGACCACTCGCCATCTTTCCAAACCGCTGCAGCTCCAGAGCCTCATTAGTGATGAACGGGGGAACACCTGAGGCGGTGACCCGGTGGAGGGCGCGGCGAGCGGGGACACCTGCAGGTGCGCTCCATTCACCGTCACCCCCCTCCCCCCCAACTCAGCCACCACTCCTCTGTTCATCCTGGAGGCGCAGGACAGGTGAGCGGGTCCCACCTGGTCCCCCACAGCCAGGAGAACCTCCTCCACCGGTACAGACGGGTCGGGTTGGACCCGCACCCCGTGTCGGATCAAGAGAGACGGCGTCCCCGAGGACGCCATCCCCGCCGCAGAACACGACTAAACTCCACCAAACCACCGACAACAACCACCCTGATGATAGTGCAGATACACCACCAAGAGGGGGCGTTAGTCAGGGGAAAAACACGCAAAAACTCACAAAACTCACAGCACGCTCTCCAGCACGCGGTCAGCGAGAGAGGGGAGGGGGGAGAAAGGAGCGAGAGGGGGGAGAGGAGAGGAGAGAGAGAGGCAGAGAGGGGAGAGAGGGGGAGAGAGAGAGAGGGGAGAGGGGGGAGAGAGGAGAGAGAAAAGGAGGGAGGGAGAGGGAGGGAGAGGGAGAGAGAGGGGAGGGGGAGGGAGGGAGAGGAGAGGAGAGAGGGAGGCAGAGAGGGGAGAGAGGGGGAGAGAGAGAGAGGGGGGAGAGAGGAGAGAGAAAGGGAGGGAGGGAGAGGGAGAGAGAGAGAGAGGAGGGGGGGGAGAGGAGAGAGGGGAGAGAGGGGGAGAGAGAGAGAGAGGGGGAGGGGGAGAGAGAGAGAGAGG